>NW_010516174.1:57105-67509 GCF_000687285.1 Phaethon lepturus
AGAGCAAAGTAAGAACATGTAGCAACTTTTAACCAGTGTTTACGTATGGAAACTTAATTATACCAAAAAGCCTCAGTTCACTTTGATTGTCACTTACTATGCTAAACTTAACCCCATGCCTGAGCACTCTCAATGAAATTAATAGCTCAGACTATCACTATGTGCCATGTGATGGGTATCTCAATTTACAAAAATTCTTACTTGCTTTAAACACTAGATTTAGCAAAGCACATCCTTAACTTTAAAAGCAAAACAGAAGCATCCCTTTTGGAAGTGACTGACTATATATACATAAAGACTCAGCTGGTTATTTGTGTGTGTCTGATGCCTAAAACAATATACTAGTCAGGCAAGGACAAAGATCCTGACTGGATCATACTCAGGATACAGTCATAGAGTTCCAATAACACTTCCTTATAAACACAGACAAAACCTAATCAGCTTTACAGACACAGAAGTAAAAGGAGTGAAAGGTTAAACTTTCACAGCTTATAAAGTTTTATACTACAGTTGGCAAAGGTAAAGAGTCTTACAGAGGTGTTTTACTAATTTAAGCTTAAACAACTCTTTAAAAGAAACCTACAAAATTCCTCCCTGTGCAAAACTTCTGTAATGCAATGGCACCCTGAATACCTTGCCATACACTGCAGTCCATTGACTTTTGTCTTGCAGGTCTACTGCAGGAGAGGAAGCTTGGAACCGTGGAGGGGCTCCTGCTCAGCACATACTCAGTAACAGCTCAATAAGGGGTTGCCCCTGTCAAGCCAAGATTTAATCAACAGTATTTGAAATGTAGTTCAGACTGCTGTGCTAGCAGAATTCATCCAAACACCTCACAGGGAGGAAGCAGACCATGACAAATATTTCTTTTTACTGGCACTATACATAGAGAAGAACAGCTGTTACAGTGTAGTACAAATCTGCCTACTATTTTCAGCAGAAGCAGGAGGAGAATCATTCTTTGAGCTGTATGACCTCTCTGACGGCAGAAGTTGTTGAACTGACTTGCTCCGCGCTGCTGTTTGGCATAACTTTGGACTCTACAAAGCAGACTTTCCAGTTTCATGAAAGCTGGCCTTCTCTCTAGGCTGAAGGGCGTAACTGGTATGGATTCTATAAATTGACTATATGACTTTCATAGCCCAGAACATTAAAGGCAAACCGTTTGCCAACAAAGTGTAACAAGCATGAATTTAAGGTAAACACTTCTAGGGAAGATGCTGCAGAGGATGTTAGGATGACATGCGAAACCACCTCAGGGAGGTAACACATACAGTCTTCCCACAGCTGTGGGTGCTGAGCCAGCCCCAGCCCTTCAGTGGCAGCACTTCTGCTCCGACAGCCTCTTGCTCCAGAAAGAATGGGGATGGCACTGACAGATGCAGATCACTCCTCACTGTTTTAATCAAGCTTATGTTTTAAGGCATGGATTCCCTCACAGCCTGCTTACGAGACTGGTCTGCTTACTGTAGCCTATGTGAAAGCCCTTTCAGAAGGCTGCTCTACAAACAATCATGATGATTACTCATACAGCAAGCAAATTCAGTGAAGGAGCTACTGATTTAAAAAAGCAAAGTGTTCTGGCAGGTGCAGTGGTAATAAAATCTTCTACTTAGTGAACCACAAGAAATTTTCAAGGAAGAGATAACTGTATTAAAGGAACCCCTAGAAGTTTCAAAGTCTTTCAGATCTGCTAATATACTGAAATCTACAAATTTAAAACGCAGGAAACTAGAATTATGGCTAGACGACTATATTTCATCATAGGGCCTTAAAAATTATTTCACCCTACAGAACAGCTACTTTGAATACCATAGTCATAACATTTACAGTAAAAAACCAGAAAATATAATACTATGACAAGAAGGAACACAGATGCATATATTTTTAAAGGTTAGAATATAAAAATTAATTCAACAGCAGCTACAGATTGCGAGTCATGCTTATCCAAAATAATAGAGCTTTTCATTGGCAGAAGTTTCACAATGTGATTCAAAACTTACATTTTTATGGAAATTAAACAAAAAACCCAGAGCATTTATGTTTGAGATTTTAACTATTTATCTTCAAATGCTAATGGTCTGTGGATTTTTTTTCTTTTTTTAATAGAAAACTTAAAATAAGATGCTTCATTCCTATAAAGATTTAGAAAGACTTCACGTATGTTGACTTCAAGCAACTTTTCGGGTGGTCTGCAAGCATTATATTCATTTTTACAACACCCAAACCCAAATATTTAAAGAAGAACCAGCTTTAAAATTATACATTCTTCTTTGGAAAACCCCTAGTTCTCTCCACAAACATTACTCATCCAAGGAGAAGTTTATAAATTTCCTTTAGAATTCTAACTGTGGTAAAATAAATTTGACAGACAACTATACATGTGCACACACATCACCCACACCACGAGCAGACATGTTAATAAGGTGTATGTATGTAGAGACCATAACTAGACACACACGTGGCAATTGCCCAAGTACAAAGAGCAGAAGTACACACTTATACCATAGCAATATCTCTCAATGTTGGCCAGAAATTAAGAACCTTGTAGTAAATACAAAGAGACAAAGTCAGTAGAGGAGTAAAAAGCCAAAGGAGTTACAATACTTGCCATAGTAAAAAGAATCACAAAATCAAGACACATATAGTGGAAGAGAACTATCTCAGAAATTTCCATCCAGATGTACTTGCCTAAATTTAAAGGCAGCTTTTCAGTATTTTACTGACAAATATACATCTTGCTAACAAACTTGCAAATGTAAATTGCATCACTGAAGCTACGATCTCACTATTCGTAATCTAGTGGACTGCAACCACTTCTTATGTCAGCAGGCATAAATAGAGCAGCTCAGGTAATGAGTCCTCACTAATCACCTTTCCTTGCTGAGGGTTTATATATTTCCCTTCAGAACACAATGTGAGAACTAGACTCCTGGGAGCAAAGATGGCCACGATGGCCAAGAACATCCTTTGAGTTATTTCAGATCAGTAAAAGTACATGTGAACTTGAGACTTGTTTGAGTTCATTAAAGGCTTTTCAAGAAAATAAGCATGTCTCGCACATTAGAATGCAACCTGAGCTTTAAAATGTCGGTCTGTCCCTGTATTATATTTATAGTCCAGCAAATTTATATTCTGCTCTTCCAAGCATAACAAAATCCTGCATCTTAATAATGTGCATGGCTGATGTTTTGAAGAACAGCCTTATAAGGGCCACATTCGCCTTCAACATGGACAGGCCACTTACAATGAAGGACTTCAGGTAAACATTATTATAGTCAGAGCTCTACCATCTTCAGACACACCATTTCATGAAATGCCATAAGATTTCTTCAAAGTTCCCGTAACTCTACTTTTTCTCACCTACATCTAAATGTTATTAACAATGCTCTCTTAAAATACATCTAGACCATGGGTTGTTTCCATGATTATTCCCTATTCAAAGTAGGAGTGAGAAAGCCATGTTGCTATATCTCAAAAGATCTTGCTCTGTTCTTTATTTTGAAAGGCAGAGGCTGATTTTTAGACGAAGCAGGTACATTAGCCTGTGCACACTGCACGGCTGAAAAATGAAAAATTATATTACTGTTTTTTACCTACTTATATAACTTGGGTAAGGCTTTGGTCTTCCATGTACTATCAGTTTCCTTGCAGCTCAATTGCACATACCGTTCTGTATAAAACATACATATACAGTAGCGTACAAAATCAAGTAACCTTGCATCATCCTAGCTGCCTTCTTCCCTCCAAAAATGGAATTATGTTAGCTCAACAACTTTTACAGCTTAAAGACTGAATAGAAGTCATGCTGCCTGAGCCACTTTCTCATCACCATGGAACATTTTTTCAGTGTATCTTCTCCCACATTAAGTATCCTCTGTTGCAACATCACTCACTTCTCCTAAGTCACATTACCCAAACTAAAGGTTGCTGGGAGGTTTCCTCTCCAGTCATTTGCAACCGAGGCCTAAATTTCTCGATGTGGAACATCATTCAGTGAAGGCAGCATCAGATCTTCTCCCACCCCCAAACTCCCCAGAGGAAAAAAAAAAAAGAGGGGAGGGGGAAGGAAGGCTGGGGGAAAAGGGACAGGAAGTATCTGTTATCAATAGATGACATCCTGTTAACTTCAGTCACACGAGTCTGTATGATACATACTTAGTAAGTGTTAAACTGAAACCAGAGCCTAAAAAAAAAAATCTTCTATTTGGTGCCAGCTGCTACAACATTAAAATAGATAATATTTGAGAACAGTTATTTATACATAGCTATGACTGGTCCCTGTAAGAATCAAAATAAAAGGCAGGAGATGGACCTGCCCTCAAACTGTAAGGAAAACAATGAATTTGTTTTCTCTTTTTTTTTTTCCTCCACCATCCTCTCTAGTCCCTGGGCAACTGGCTGCAGGTGGCCCTGCTTGAGCAGAGGGGCTGAACCAGATGATCTCTGGAGGTTTCTTCCAACCTCAACCATTCTGTGATTCTCAGTTATCTAAGTCCTGAGATCAGCATGTCCACTGGAAATGCAAGTCTAACAATATGTAAAATTGAAGAACTGACTCTCCAACACTAACAACAATTGCTTTTCCAGAAAGAGACTGAATTTCCATTATAGAAAGGTAACTAAATGAGTATCAACTCAAAAAGGAGTCAAAGATGAATAAGATTCCCATGAGAATCAACTCACAAGCTGTGTGAATCAAAGTTTGAAACTAGTTTCTGTGTATCCCCAACTTTGTCCCAAAGTACTATCTGTTCAGGAACCACAGTCCAGCTGGGCACATTTCTCCACTAAAAATGGAGACACTCAACACCAGATGCTGCAGCACTCCCTACACTCAGGCAGGCACAGCAACAACAGTCAACAGGGAGAACCATTTCCATTCTTAGGGTAAGATCATTTTTGAGAACAGCATTTCTTCATTCAATACTGTTGAAGACAAAATTCAGTGTGACTTTCGGATGTAAAAATTACACCATAAAAAAAAATTAAGACCTGTTCAATTTAGTTTTAAAATCTCCACTCCCTCTTCATAGATAGTGGAATACTCAAATATAAGAGCAGTAGTATGACTATAGGTTTAATCATGAATCATTAATGTCTATTGCTCAACTTGGCACCTTTTTCACATGCTGTCACAAAACACTGTATCTTACCTCTACTACATATAATTAACTCCAAAAAAGCTCTATTTCCAGTTACTGTAGCAGATACTAAGTTTATTCTCCTGTTTTCAAGCAGTTAAAAAACAACTGCTTATAAATGATTATGTCCACTTACTCTTGCTCTGTTCAAGAAACGAAACTAGAAAAATCTAACTTTTCATGGAAATTTAGTTACGTACTGTGGTTCTACTATTATTCATTATATCCACTATGTGTATGCATGATGCCAGCCAATGTCTAAAGAGTTTTTAATCCAGCTTGGCGACTACCCACATGAAAAGCAAATCTGTCCTAGTGACTCTACATCTAATGTGCTAGTTCCTCCAGGAAAGATTGTCCTGGTCTTACAGCAAATCCCTAGATCAGAAAGGGGTTCAGTAAAGTCAAATATCTTCTTATATATCCTCCCCTTTCTAAATGATATATGGAAGCAGCAACATCTTTAGCATGATACAGTAATACAGAAATTAAAGCTGGAGCCTGAAGGTCTGGAGACACTGGCACTGCAGTGAACAAACTGCATAATCCTAGGAAAATTACTCTAGTTGAAGAAAACACAAAAATGCTTTTATATTTAAGAATTAAATACCATATAAAAGCTAGGAATATGACCAAAATCCCACATTTCACACCTAACAGTAACAGGTAGACCTTTGTGCAATATACATTAACCACTGGGGGCTGAGGGTGGGAATCAAATGCTTCAGAATCCTTGTCTACATATTGGACACTATTAGGTATGATCATGCATCAACTTTCAGAAATACAACACAACACAATTATTTAAAAATACTATTTAAAAAACAAGGCTGCATGTGCATTTATCTTTCGTCAAGTTTTAGATGGGGACATGACAACATGTATGTAACATACACATAAACTAAGTCCTCATATAAACTTATTGTTAAAATAATTGTGCAAAGTTTAAACAGAAGCTTGGGTTTTTTGTTTGGTTTGTTTGTTTTTTTTTTAAACCTTAATCCTAGAAAGCTATTTTGCCAACTCAAATTTTAAAATTTAGAGCAACTGCATCTCCAACAGTGAGATAAGTAATACAAACCAAGAACCACAGAATGCAACTCTCTTATGAATATTTGTTACCTGGGTTGATTTCCTCAGACCCTCCAATTCAAAACAGTTAAGTAAAGAAAAAAGCAAAAGCTCAACTTCTTACATCCTTAATATGACCTCTCAATCAATATTACAGATAGAGTAGAACTTTGCTAATTCAAATACATTGGGATAATACCACCTTTCAAAGGAGCAAAAGTGTATTGCCAAATTGTGATGCATATATTCCTTAGATATGTTAGCAATGTCATCTTTACCCTGAAAATGAGCATATTTTATCCTGCAAACCAGAAGATGCACCAACTTCCAAAAGCATGCCCTAACAACAGGTTTTTGACAGACTGGCAGCAGGAGCAGCAGAGGCAGCAGTTCGGACAGGCAGGCTCTCACTGTTCAGAAGATTTCTAAACAACCATTGTCCAGCATTCCCCTTAAAACTTGTGGTGTGGGACAGAGAAAATGAAACCAAAGCACTTAAATTATCCCACTTCATTTAAGCTAAAAAAAGAACACATGACAAATTACATGGTGGGTAAATTGGATTTGAATAGACATTCAGCTGTCTAATAAATCTTACTTAGTTCTTCATCGTGAAGAACACTCAAACCCTTCAACTGCCTTTGACTTAACAGAGGTGGATAAACTTAGTTCGTTCTCAGATTTACCCACAAATTCCAGATTAAATAGATACCATAAACCAAATGGAATCAAATTAAATTACACACACTGAAACACTCCTTGGAGAGAGCTCTTGACCGTGAATGTTGATTTTTCAGTAACAAAACACTGAGGTCACATATAGCAAGAGGAAATTAAGACACATCCAGTCACACAGACAGCATTTTGTGTTCTCCTTGTGAACTCTGTTAATAAATTTGATAAACTATTCTAAACGATTGAGCCTCTACCCATAAAAAGAGATTCAGAGAGAAGGAAATCCAAGGAGTGACCTGCTTTTATACAAACTAAATAACTGATCATGGGGTACTAAATGTATAACCTTGTAACAGAGAACAGAAAAATGCTACTTCATTTCATTTTTACTGTTCTTGCCAAAAAGTCATGGGCCACAAAGTTACCAGATTCAAGTATGGGTCAGTCAGGACTTCATGTATTTTCCCCCTCCTTTACTCTTCCCCTGCAAGCTTGTATGCTCCGACCCTCTCTGGCCATACAGAACACCTTTTAAAATTGTTACTCACAAGAGCAGCACAAAGCCAAATGTAATATATCCCAACTCTGACTGCATCAAATTCAGGCCACTTACAGAGGGGTAGAAGTAAACTGGTCTTTTTTTAGCACTCATTTCCATGATACTGCTTCGTCCCACACTTCAGAAATAGAATTTCAAATCAATTTGCAGCTTTATTATCTTATTAATATTTTGTTAGGACCAGAACACTGAGAAAAGGTTTCTGCTATTTAATTTGGAAAGCACAAATTTAAGCTGTATCAAGTAGTTATCCTCTAGCGGTTCATTTGTAGATTTCTCCCAACAAATTATACTAGACAGGGCACATACTAAATTGAGAAGCAAAGCAAAACTCCCAGAGCAATCAAGTAGCTAAGTTAAAAAGCTAAAGTGTGGTTGTTTAAAAATAAATCTCTCGGAACATAAAAATCTAACTACCCTTTGAAGAGGTAAAATACTACACAAATAAAACTGCCACTCAAATATTAACGACATCAAAAAGAATAAAGTAAACTTTCCGTGAGGGTCTGGCAAACACCTCCCAGACTAGCAAAATAAAAATGTATTCTAATTGTTCAAAGATGAAAGAGTATCTATTTAAATGCATGTGATTGTTTGAATAGTCCTTGATGGGACAGCATTAGTACTACCTATTTCTCTCCATTATAAGGTAAAGAGTATGTAAAATCTCAACTGTCAGTGTAAAACTACGTTACAACACTGCAGTCACTGACAGCTGTACTTGCCGAGTATATATATTTTTCATCCCCAGGAGGCCATACATTCATCCTAAACTCACAGGGGAATCAAGCATTGTGGAAGTGTAAGCCCTGGGGACCTTTCAGCAACACTGTGGTGGAGAAGGAAGGCTAATCATGAAAATGAGGCAGAACTATTACAATAGGAGCTCCAGGGCATGTAGGACTCATACAGAAATGAAAGGAGTAGTAAATAAGAAATATGACTAATCCAAGGCTACTTGAGCAACTTTTTTTTTGTTATCATAATGGGTATGTATTTTACCATCCAGCTAGCTACACAGAGTATGCCATGATAAAGAAAAAGTATTTTTGTACTGTAAATCCAGAAAAATGTATGGTCTTTATGAAAAATGCCAGAAGCATACACAAAACAAGTGTGTTATCAAGTACAGTTTGTTAAACAATCAATTCTATACAGAATTTAAATAACTCTCAAACTCCCCGAATCTTTTCAAACACTCAGACTTGCATACACATCCATCACTGTTCCAATATTATTAAATGGCATCTTAAAGAATAAAGGCCTAGAAGAAATTTTAATTCTGTCTGAGGTTAGTGCAAGTTGCTTCCATCTTTGATGAGGAGCATTCAGAGGAAACATATAAATATGAGCATGGGCACCAGACACAGGAATTTAGTCAGATATCAGTGCAGTCCGATGTTAAAAAGATAGAAGCACTTACAAACATCAATAAATTAAGTAAACAATCACATTTTGCAGATGGAGACAGTTAGGACACAGACTACCTGTGTCTTCCAGTGACATTAATGACCATCATCCTGCAAAGGTATTTACTATAGACCACAGTATTTGTTCACCATCTATGCGTATTTATTGCACTCTAATTTAGAGCTTTACACAGTATTTAATGCCTTAGTGACCTACAATACAGCCACACAATTTTCTTGGACTAACATTAAAAGGAACAAAAGGCTACAGTGATTCATCTAATCAGAAGGGCAGTTGGATTGTGTACCCAACACATTAATGTGCCATGAGCTCTGCTGGCTACCTGATTATATCCAGATCCAGGTCATCACCTAGATCATTCTACCACCTGCAACCTCCACCCAACCCAAAAAGGGCCAAAAAGGTATACACTACTGTTTGCTTCAGGATTTAACCTCTCCAGCTCACAGAGGCTGCTAAGCTCTCGCAATGTCTGGGCTAATCGTTCTTTGTAGTCAAAGTTTCAGGTTCCAGAAAATTCCCTGAAGTTTGGGGTTTTTTTTGGTTTGGTTTGGTTGTGGTGGTTTTTTGTTTTTTTTTTTTGGTTCAGCAATTATAATCACACATAAGTAAATCCTAGGCTTATAAGACAACAACATTTTGGTTATGACATGTAGTTTTTGAAACTATACTAGCAAGTTGTTTTTTATGCACATAAACTAAATGTTAGAAGTCTGGTAATTTCAAAATACAATCTGAACTCTGCTCCTACACAGCCACCCACATACTACAGAATCAGCATGTCCTGCTGCATCTATTCAACAAGATAGCTTCTGGATTAAAGAGAGGCTTCTATCACAAAAATGTTACAAACTTGAGGGAATACAGTTTAAATACAAGGAAACCTGACACAGACTCACCCCATTTCTCAGTATATAAAAAAAAGACTAATTTGACATATAAGGGAGACATCAATTAATTCTAGACTACTATGAAAGAACCTCAATCAGCTGAAAGAAATTAAGTTGAACTGGAAATTCCTCACACTCAAACGTAATTATTAGAAAAACGTAATTGCTTTTTAGACTAGGCAACAGCCACAAGACCAAGCACAAGGCTACCTCATTTTACAGAAAATCTCTTCAACAATTCTTCAAAAATTGTGGCTTTAGTTCACTTAATGATAGGGTACTGCTTCAGAATAAAAAAGTAAGAAAACTCTATCATGACACCATGCCTCTAGAGATCTTCCATTCAATTTGCATACATTAACTTAATTCAGCTTATGTTCACCTGGCAAAAAAAATCACACTTGAAAACTATGATGGCTGAGACTGTGTGTGAAGTTCCAACACTGCGACAACTTTCACAGGCAGACTAAAACAAGGCTCTTAAAATAGGGAATTATTCTGGAAATGCTGACACATCTTTAACACTGTGAGTGGGCGCCAATATAATATGCACATTGTGTACACATATGTTGCTGTCTTCCTGGGAAGCTTAACTGAAAGCCCACATGGTTGATGTGGGCCAGCAGGAAGGCTG
>NW_010516174.1:67540-90357 GCF_000687285.1 Phaethon lepturus
GCACTCATCCTGCTTATTCATAATATCTCAGATGAAACTCAAGGCATATGGTAAAATTATGCCATTTCACAAAATAGTGCTTATGATTCTATGACAGTGAACAATCCTTTTGAATCAAGACTAACCTTGATACTTCAACAAAAAAAAAAACCTTGCTGACAGAACTTAGATACACTATTAAGCATTTAAATAAAAACAAATCTTAGGAGCTAGAATTCTGAGGTCATCAACACAGTTTAATAAATTGAGTTGCTTCCATTAGAAAACTTATTTTAGACTTATTTTAGTTGTCCTTTTTTTGCTAAAGCATACACCCACGATAGAGGTCAGACTCCCAGAAGAATAATGAAACAATAGATGGACCATCTGCTGCTACATAGAGCAAACTGAAAATCCAGGAAGACTACATGGGAGTTGTACTAAAAATCAGCATTACCCTTCCATTTTCTTTCACACCAGATTCTTATCTTAGCTAAGCTTTTAAAAACAAAAACAAACAAAAAAGCCACCAGACAAGAAAGCTGTAGGAGCTTCCAGGCACAGATGTACAGGGTAAAGTACGACATGACATGGCCTTTGAGAAATTGTATGTTTTTTCTCTTGGCAACACTAACCCATACACAAGGTTCCAGTGACAAATATTCTGCCCCTTTTATACAGCAAATGGCTGGCATTTATGGAACTGTGTACAGAAGGGTATGACAGGTATCTTAAACACCACCTCCAATGGATACCCACAACTTAAACAATGTCTTCACAGCCGTCAGTTGATTTCACTCTAAGGCTTACTTGTCATTGTTGTGTGTCCCCCCAGCTTTTATGCAAATCAAGCATAAAACAGTCAGAACTCCCTAACAGGCTTAAAACAAGTATGAAGAAATAACTACCCAAGGAAAAGATTGCCTTGGAAAGACTTGCTGCAGAGTAGAGGATTACCTGAAAAACAAGTGCAAATGAACAGAGGAATAGTACATTTACACTTCTTTTCTTCCTGACAGCTGTTCATAAATTTGGCATCAAACTGCTGTAACAGATATGATTCTTCTGTTCCATTATATTGGAAGGATTTAGCCACTAGATACTTTTACCATGTTATGACAGATACTACGAGGTGGGTGTTTCCATTTGTTGCTTTGTTTGTGTTGAGTAAACATAAGCTAATTTATTTATCGAATATTTTAGCCATTTATTTCTTCCCTAGCTATTACCTTTCCAGTAGCTGTCTGGGTTTATAGGTTTCGAGAAAGCATTTATGTCAAAACTCCTTTCAGTCATCCACTCCAAGAACAAACTGCATTCCCAGAAGTCACAGATTTAATAAAGGACTGATTTTTAAAACAAATATCCCAGAGTCCATCCTCTAAGTCCACTTAAAAATATATTTTAATATCCTGACAAACTACATTTACCTTTTATGTTGCCCATTACAGTTTAGCATTAGTAATGCTAAATTCATACAGCACAAACAAATGAAAACTCTTTAAAACCCTTAGTCCTTTCAGAAGAGCATTTTGTATGGACATTTCCTTTAAGCCCCTAAAAACCTCTGAGGTGTTCAAACGTGTCTCTTCCTGGCACCGGGCTTCATTAAAGATTATTTCAAAGTGACTGCCAGAACTCGTGATCCTCACCCTCACAGAACAGCTTCTCTCCCCCATTTTTTTCTCCCTCCCAATGAAAAGTGGAACAATTGAGAGAAAACAAACTACTCTTTCTCAGTGGTACTTAAGACAACTTCATAAGGCAAGGTACCAGCCTGTCAGACAGATATGCGTGTAGTTAATGAAACCACCTATGCATAGACTGGAGGACAGCCGCGTACCAAGTGGTTCACCAGTGCTCCATACTGCTGAACACCCCCCAGACGAGCACCATCTTTTTACATTACTGTACTCTGGAAGCAATTAGAGCCCCATTCCTCATAGGGCATTAATTATGGGGATTAACAGTAAAAGGAAACACATGAACAGGATGTTACGTACTTTTTTTTTTTTGCTTTGAATCTTTGTGTATTTGCTACAGCCATGAATTACAGAGTAAAAAGGATATGCAGAATTCTGAACAAAATAAAACAATACAGTCTTCCAGTCTGCCATCCTAAAGTAGTACATTTAAAGAGCAGAGGGAGAGAGGATTTCAGCCTGCTGACATATGACTTCCTCAGCTAGACAAAGAAAATTGGCTATATATGCCACATTTTCTGTATTTTCTCAATTGCAGCACAGAACATGTATCATTAAGTTGTAAAAACACTGAAGCATTGGCCACTGGGAATGAGTTGTCAGTAAGATGCAGTTATGAAGTGGATTAAAAATTCATACAAAGTTAGAACAGACACAAACCTTTATCAGCACTCCTGTCATCCACCATTACTCTGCTACGAAAAAGCATAGAACTCTACTCTTTATTCTACGAAAAGCCAAAAGTGCTGCACTGTGAATTAAATGGCATAATACTTAACAGACATAAATTAGCTACGATGATTGAGGTAACCAGTAAAAAGTAACCTAACTACAAATAAAGCATAGGGGTCCAGATGCTCTGTTCTAATGAAAATACCAATATGGCCCGTTAATTACGACCTACTCAGCATTATCAAGATGACCTAGCAACTGAATATGTACTTTTCATATTTTTGTGTTTCAGAGCTGAAAGTCAGGACAATATTTCATTATAAAAACACTAGGCTTTTTTTTCTAGTATTTAAAAAACAATTACTTGGAAATAAAAAAAGATAAAAACAAGCGAAGTTATAAAATAGACATCTTTTTTATTGCTAGTATATTAGGCAAGCAGATGTTCTTATCAGAGATTGTCATCACTTTTAATGATAAAAATATTCAGAACACAGGCTCAAGGTTTGTGACATCAACATCCACTTCAGAATTTTCACAACAGGTTGTACATTTGAACAACAATAACAAACAAAAATGTTTTCAGGGTCTATTTGTTGCATTGTATCTTCCTTAAACATGCATGACATTTATAAAGTACTAAATACAACTTACACAGCCCTACTCTAAGCATACTGATGGAAAGTGTGTGTACCATATTTGCTGAAACTTACAATTTTAAGCTTAAAGAAATTGTTGATTTTTCTTCTGTCAAAACTAAGTGTTCTCCAAAAATAAGTGTGCCACGAGTTTTATATTAAACCCTAAATAAAGTAATCTAGTAATACCGTAATTTCATTTTTTAAAGTTATGTAATGACTAATCCTCTGTAGCCCCATAAACCTGTTTAAAATCTTGACATGCAAAAATCTGAAGGTGCTTCTCTTCATCTTTACATACTTTCCACTAAAGAGTAGGTAGAATTAAAGGTCTGGTCCTGGATATACACCTGCAAGGTCTCACCAAATAACACTGCTTTAAAAAAAAAAAACAAACAAAAAACCAAAAACAATTAAGTATTGTTCTTACAAATGTTCTTAGGTACAAGATGTTTTATTACTGGCCCTGCATTTCATACTTCCCATGAAGAGACGTTCATGACTCAGAACCAACTGAGATGAGTTCACAGAATATTCTGTTGGCTAAGGACCATTTTCCATTGAAACAGTTTGAAAACAGATGCTAGTAAGTTTGCCTGTCTTGCATTAATGCCCTTTAAGTTGTTACAAGAGAAGCAAATTTTTTCTCATGCAGTCATTTTTTAAACAATACAGTATTGCCCAAAATGTGCTATTTTAAGAGCGGTAACTAAAAAAATGAACTTATCTCCTCTTAAAAAGGCAATAATATTTCTGATATAGAGCTAACAAAGGTATTTGGAGTTTTTTTCAGGACAAATAAAGTGGTTAGCAAAAACCTTTAGGATACCACTAAGGCCTGGCACACAAAAAAAGAAACAAATTAAGCTTATTAAAATGTTTCTTGCTTCCTAGTCTAAGCAAAACTAGAATTTGTTACAGAATAGTCCTCTATGCAAGCTGGGGAGTGAGCACAAATTTTCTAGCAAGTATGTAGGTTTCAGTTCTTTGAACAAGTTAGTCAATACTAGGAAAAAAAAACCCAACACTGGATCCTGCCTATAACTAATGAGGCTCTGCAAGAGACAATTTTACCCACTTATAAGCAAGTCCATGGAGCGTTTTCTTTCTGCCACCAGTACCCAGGGTCTAATCTAATCCTGCAATATGCCAAGTATTTTCTGAGGGAATCTAGATATTCTCCACTCTCAGTCATGTCAATATAAACAGATACTGTGCAATACATTGGCTTTGAGCTCAAGAGAAGGAGAGGCAGCAATTCACCAGGAGCTGATAAGACTTCCATACCTTATAACTCAGTATTTCTTCCTATCAGGAGATATATTTCCATTATGCAAGGTAGATGCACAATGGGGGCTAATATTTAAAATGAGATATGGTTGTGGATTTTCTTTCTTGATACCAATCTGTTCAGTATGACAAAACAAATTAAGGCTCTAACTATTACTGGTGGCAGCTTCATGTAAGAATTGTGCAATAGATAAGGTAATCTTTATATGCATTTTTGCAACAGAAGATAGGAATCATTTTCCTATTTATTGTTATTTCAAATCTCAAAGCCATATAGTTTCACTATTTTATCTTAGGGGAAAGGGAGACGTTGTTTTGTGAACTCTCCCACAACGCTATCAAACAGAGGGAAAAACTGTAATTAGATTTATTTACTTTTCCCAACATTTTTCTCCCACTGTACATTCACAGAACTTGCCAAAGATCAGCTAGTAAAAGACTATCTCATCAGGTGGGCCGTGCAGGTTCACAATGGAGTCCTGATACATACAATGCATCAGATATTATGCTGAAATTACATCTGCACTGTCTGACCATTCAAGAGTAAAAAAAAAAAAATGGAAGTCCCCTTATAAGAGATCCTTTTAGAGAGACCACAACAACCTTACCCACACAGAAATTAAATTTTGCTGAATCAATGTGTTACCACAGATTATAATCTTTCATTATATATCAAAAAAATGCTTGTTTCTTACATATGTGCTACTTTCATGTGCCCCCCTTAGTTTACTGTGTTATATCACATCAGGAAGAAATAACAGTTAAATCTACCTTTACATCAGATGTACCACAAAAACAATGAAGTCATAATTATTAGGACCAACTATTATCGAAATGAACTAACATAATTATTTGTTCACCCACGTTCTTTACGAAAGAAAGAAAGAAGCCAATATACTAATCTTACCAGTAGCAAAACTGCTCTGTGTGGACAGCAGCAAACCTGCTTTTTGAACTAGTAAACCTTGTTCCTTCAACATCAATTAATAATATTAAAGCTTCACCTCACTCTAGAGCATGCATAGTATTATTGGATAAGCTGTAAAGACAAAGTTAACTTGAGAATGTGCAGTCACCGATAAAACCCGAAGCAAAAAAAACCTCTGAATGCAACTTACTAAATAACTATGCTAACTCTTTTGTGCTTTAAGATGACTAAAGTAAATTCACTTAACATTGAAGCAAAGAAGAGAATAGGACGAAGAGAAGCTTATGTATGTCAAATGATTACAAAACAATTTAAAAAAATCATTAAATTATCAAAGTACTCTCTCTTTCTTGCACTTTACATATCAAGGAATGGAACTAGTATTTCCATCCATTATCATCTCCGTCAACATCTCATTCTGTCTCTTTTGTTCTGAACTCAGTTAAGCTTCAACTGTGTTAATCAAAACGTGTAATTTCACCCCTTTTCAGATGAAGGTTATTTCCTATTTTGTATAAGTTAAAGAAACCTTCTTTACTATAGGCTTAGATACATAGCAAGCATGTCTTCTAGCCTGATTTTTGATCAAGCATTCTTTGGATAAAAGGATTATCACTTCAGCGTGTCTGTTTTTATAAACTGGCTTTACTTTACTTTCATCAAAGACAAGCAAAAGAGCTTCTATTAACTAAACAGCAAGTGTACCACTTGAAAGTTATTATTCTTAACTTTCTTTTCATTTCTCTATAGAGTAAAAGCAGATTTTTATTCTTTCATGTTTCTAATTTTTAATGAAAAACAACGCCACAGAACATTAGGGAAAGGAAACCATTTATTTTTATAACCTGAAAATAAAGTTAGATATGCTTATACATTTAGTCATACATTCCATAAAAATGGACACATTTTTTATAAGCTTTCTCTGTGCTGCTTCTTGCACGGTAACTAGATGCCATCACAAGGCTAGTGTTGAGGCACCATGAAACAAATACCTAATTGCTGAATATAGAATACTTCTGACATAGAGAAGCAAAGACCAAATTTTCTAATAATCAACCACACACTGAAAAGTGAACGATGAAAGATCCCTTCAGGTTCATTACAGGAACCTTACTTTCTACACAGTAAATTCAGGAGTCAGTGCTGTCTGTTCTTCAAGAAGATCTAAGGTTGCTATCTTGATATGATCAGCTGGGCTTTATCACACCTAAGAACATAGCTCTATTTATAGTTAGCAACCATGGCCTGCCTCCACAAGCACAGCCGTTCCCTGTAGAGACCATGCAGACAAGTATGGTGAAGGGGTGTGAGAAATTGAGCTGTTCCAAAGCAGAAACGTGTACTAGTATCATCAATGCCAAATCAGGTAGAATACTTCCAGACCTCTCTGACCAAGAGAAAAAAAAGCTTGTTTTCAGAAAAGCACCTGTTATTCCTAGCCCATTTTGTCATCCTATATTGCCTTCTGAAACTGAAATGGAACAGCAGAGTACTATATTAGCATAGACATTGCATCAGTTTCAGTGTATAATCCTAGTAGTAGAACTGTTACTAGCTTTCTCACTAAGGAAATTAACATACAATACATGTAAAGTCTTGAGGACTGCTCCCCCATAACCTAATGCTTTTTGAGAACATTCGCACCTGCACAAAGTGGGCATAAATGTTAGAGCTTCTTAATTTGGCGACATTATCATATACACTTTTCACAAGTACAAATTATTATGCAAAGTGCAACAAGGAAGACATCAGACTGTATATACCCCCTCACAACCAGCTGAACTCTACAAAGTGCAACAAGGAAGACATCAGACTGTGTATATACCCCCTCACAACCAGCTGAACTCTGCTTAGATGTGACTGTCAACACCACATTATTTGTAAGAAAGTATTTGAAAGAGACCTTACACTAACACAGAAAATGCTGCCTCATTTTATAAGAGTAAAAAGTAAAAGACAAAGAGCACATATTACCCCTCTTCTACCCAACTAGATGTGAATCAAGGATCTAAAACAATCACAAGAATTTACAACGGGTTATTTTTTCTTTTGGGATCTTCTGTGGTTTTAAAATCCTTGTCTTCCTCTGCAATCTGAATAAATAGTTGCCTTTAAGTTATTTTGGTACTAATACCCCCTTTGTTCTCATTTCATAATACCCTCCCCCAAGTCATGAATATGATCAAAAGCATCTAAAAATTTAAATATTGCCTTACAACTGCAGTCACACAGCCTGTTTGCATTTATATTGAGAACAAGCTGCGATAACACTCCCCTACCATTTGTAACCTCCACATGTTCTCACCTGCCCCCTGCAACAAGAGTCTCTTTGTCTGAAAGGTGTGTTTGTGTAACATACCTTGTTTAATTTAGACTAAAACCAAAAATAGCAAATGGCTTGTGCTTCACAAAATTTGCACTAAAGCTCAATTACTTAAGTGTTTCAGGTACACCAAAGGATTTCTTAAAGCTGTTTTGGTTCACATCTGGTTTTACATCACATCTAAATAACATCTTAGGGATTAAGTAACAGGGAGGGGAGAAGAGGGTGCAAATTCTCACCATAACATAAAAGCTTCAAAAAAAAAAAAAAACCCACACAACCAAAAACCCACCTCATTGCATTTCTTTCTCTTATGCAAGCCTATCCAATTAGTCATACACTCTCTTTTCCTTAGAAGAAGCATCTTTATTAGAGGTTATTTATTGTAGCCAAGTTCCATTCCCAATTACCATATTATAGGTTATACATTGAAAGTGCCCTGTTTTTTCCTAGGGGCAGCACAGGAGTTCAAGCTATGAGTCAACACTCTAGAAGCCTTTCAAGCAGAGTAAGGCAACTTCTTTTTCTAAAAACCTAGTGAAGGAAGCACCTAAAAATACAGGTAAATAAATACAAGAAAGGAAAGGACAAATACTAGTTATTTTGCCTCAACTTCAGCAAGATTAGAATAAAGCAGTCAATATATTTGATCCCTGAAACATGCTGACATAGCTTAAGCATAGAAGTTTACAGATCATGTATTGATCTGTACAGATTATTGGTATCTGTAGCCTACCTGTTCAACTCAGAATTTAGTGAACACCGAAAACTACATAATATCCTTGGAAAACAGGACAATTCACAGGATCCTAAGGAGCTGGTAACTTTCATCACAAGCTCACAATCCAATCCACTTTGGTGAAGGTTGCCACCTTTACTATCCAAAAATTACTGAGTTACCTATATTTAGGTATTAATCAATAGCCAAAACTCCCTCTATGAAAAGAGCCATTAACATCCTCTTCTGAATCTGTACATTCTACATGTCAAACAAGAAAACCATCAGCCAAAACAATCTTAACTCATCGAAACAGAATCATCCTGAATTAAAAATATACTCTTCCTGACCCTTCTCTCCTCTGTCTGGAAACACAAACAAGTTACAAGGCTAGCTAAGTTATAAACTTCCTAACTTCCTGTAAACAAAACAGCAAGTTTGTGGTATGAGATGAGGTAATTCAAAGTAGTAGGTAAGCTACCTAACTCACCACAGGACAGAAGTACACAAATGGCTGTTATTGCATTGCAGCTGACATAACTGAAAAGTTGATCCACATGCTTACCTGTGTAACTTCTTATCAAGCCCATATTTCTAGAATAAGGAGGGAGCAGGCTAGAAATTTCAGCAGTGGAAAGGTCTTTACCAAGAATGAAGTGTACTTTGATGTGTGAGTTCAGGGACTTGATTCAAGAACCTTAACTGATCTTAGTTGTCAACACAGACTAAAGGAAGGGAAATGGAATACTTCATAAATTCACTAACCAACATGAACAGTAACAAAGGAGAACGTGATCTATCATGTGAACCACAGGTGTAAGACCTCCGTAGGAGACTTAGAGAGTATAAGAATTCTGCACTAACAAAATAGTTAAGCAAGCTGTAAAATCTAGAAGCATGCAATTTGAACCAAGACATTAAAGGTGCAAGAGAATTCAGCGAGACCTTCTATACAGGAATAGGAGTGGTTTTGAGATCATCTTGAAGGACTTCCTTGACTTTTCCCTACATGCACACCTCTTTCTACAGCCGCCCCAAACCTCAGCTCTTCTGCTCTTGCCATCTTCATCTGTACACTACTTAAGAAATATCCATCTTTCATCTTATCTTCCACTTCCGCAATGTCGCTTAAAATTAAGTAGCCAAATAATTTTGGCTGAACTAAGCAGCATTTAAGAGATTATCAAAAATAAGTATACAGCCTGGTTTTATACTTTTCCTCTTCTCCTCATATAAACAGTATATATAGCAGAAGGCAGGCAATATTAAAACAAACAACAAACAATTTCCGTCTCAAGACATATCCTTCCAAGGATGTGACTTACAAATAAGCACAGGAAAGCTTACACTTGTCTTCATTACTAAGAAATGGTTGTGTTAGCCATGAAGACCATGTCCAGCATCTTCAATGAATCCAAATGTAATCTCCCTGTTGCCACTTTATTCCTCCTCTATTCTTATTCTTGTAACTTACGTGCTTGATTTCTATACCTGGCTAACATATTTGTCTGAAAAAACCGACAGCCGACAGTGTTGTTTTTTTTTCCTGGATGCATAATTCTGGAATGCAGCAAGACAAAGGAGGTTTGGGCTTCATGGAAATGATGCCTCCCAGCTTTATTCTCCTTTCCAATAAACAACAAAGGGAAGAAAGAAAAACACAGAAACAAAAAAGCACACACAAAAAACACCCAACTCAGACCCTCAAAAACACAGAATGCCTTTTAAGCAGTGGGGATACCTGAACCACAGACAGGTATTATTGGTACCTGAACCAGTAATTTTAGTAAGCCTGTGTTAATAACCTTTAAAAAGTAAAATCTGTGATAAAAAAAAAATCTTTAAATTATTTCATACAGAGAAAAATTTCTGTGCAGCCTGTACCTAGTACAGTTTACAGAATTTATTGAACCTCATCTCTTACTTCATTAAGCAAGTAGACTATGAGAGGACATAATTTTATACTAGACACCATACCAAGAAGGTAAACACAGTTCATATACAGTAAACACACTTGTAAGCCATACTTTCTCTGCTTAGCAAGACTCATGCCACAGAGTACAGAATGACAGCACTACCTACTCTTAAATGGATATCATAGGTTTGACATGTAACACAGGATAGAAGCGCAACACCATCACAATGTAAGCTTTTGTTTTAGCCATTTGTACATAATCTGACTGGCACACTATCTTGTTTCACCCACAGGATCTTTGAGAACTAAAATTCATGACAAATTCTTCACAATAGAGTAATTTTGGTGTCATCAGGCAAATAACATCACGTGTATATTGCCACTTGTTCCTAAATGTACCATCACTATAAAAGTTAAAAGATTATTTAATAACCCTAATAGGTTAGAAGTATACCAATCAGTTGTATATACAGAACGCTTCCAAATGCAGCCAGTTTCTCTTCTTCGTTACAAACTTTCATCCAAAAACCACAGAGACACTAACAGAAAACAAAACAGAAATTTAAGATTGAAAACCACAAAAACTCAGGTGTCAACATGACAGGCTTTTGGCCTGCCTTTTTTTTTTTTTTTAAATTGACTACACTTCGATTTGACAGTCATTTTAGAAACATCTTCAAAAACACTTATATAAATGATCACTCCTACATTTGCATTACAACATTAACAAATAACATATTTAGGCTAATGCAGGTGTATTTGGAAGCAAAGAAGCTAAAAACAGTAACAACTTCTACTAACTTACCAAGAGTTAATATGATTAAGTATGTTGAAGCACTGCAGAGCAAACAGGTACCTAGTCATAGGGCTTAGCAAACAAGTATGCCTTCATACCGCCATTCAACTTTAAACTAGGACACGCATACAGATAAAAATCACCAGTACATGAAAGAGGGTGCACTGAAGTCACAAAGACATAGACTTTAATGGCATGAGGCATGAACTGCTAGAACAATGCTTACACTATCTTATTTTTGTTTTGTTTAAGCATTCCGACATACACAGTTTGCATAGGAAAGACAACTAACATTTTAGCACAGGAGAAACATTTCTATTGTACTCCTTTCATCAAGCTTCAAACTCCACCAATCAGGCAAAATAATATAGTTGTCACCTTCTGCAATACAAATTCAGAGAGCCTGAAGTAGTTACTGTGATTCAGTGCACTTCACTACGGTGTTGTGTTTTAAAACCCCTCCTTTCCCATCATCTGACAAGAATGGCCCAAATAAACGACAGTAAATATGCTCACTGCACCTTCTTCAAAAACTGTTTGCTTCACAAAAGACACCCTTATAACACCACTGTTACACTTATGCAGGAAAAGAAGTGGGTAATTGGAAAGCAGAAAGCAACCCTGGCAACTATTAAGACACTGTTTGAATGACTGTACAGAGCATATAGCAGACTTTGAAAAAGTGACACTGAAACTGGCTTTAATTTATTGCTAACTGTAAGTAAAACCATAAGTAAATCTGGATTTCATACAACATAGGGAAGTCAAAATAAAACCTGTTTACATAATGCAACCATTAATGTCAAGTTTCCCTTACTATAAAAAGTTCTTATTTCCTTTGTAACACAATGACTTCTGTACATAGAACAAATGCGATATTAAAAAAAAGAACCCATAGGCTCAGTGCTGAGCAAGTCTTCCAGGGGTTCTGGTAAGAACGCATCTACAGTGAAAACATTCCGTTACATACTCATGAATTCAAACACAAAAAACATTCATCAAAATCTTTACTCATCACTGAAGCAGTTCAAACTGTGTCTTTTGCTCCTCTTAGGCAAATTGCTCCAAGTGTATTCACAATTGGACAATCTTTACATACTTTAAAAAAAAAAAAAAATCCTTAGATGTTAAGCAAGCTTCAGACTCCCTATCAAGCACAGGAGACCACCACAGTATACTGAATAGCTATAATCATTGCTAAAGATCCGGAAGGAACGTATGTATAAATCAAACATAACAGCAGTGACATTTACAAGAATGTAGACACTTCACTGCTCTACCAACACATTCACCAGCTGTAAAACTATACTGCAACCCTGCCTCTGAGCTCAGGTGCAGACAGAACGGCAGGGATTCAATTCTCCATTCACTTACTCTCAATCTCCCATTCCCCACTATGTCCTTTAAAAAGGGCAGACTCTGGAAAGAGCATCGTATCTTTCATCTGAATAGATTTAAGATATACCACACATGACAGAGTCCAACTGCCACAACACTGCCATACCCCTTCCCAAAACAAAACTGTAAATTTTGCACAGAGTTCTTGAAATATTTTTAAAATATTGGGTAATAAAATAAAATACTAAAAACCTCTTCACTCACCACCAAGAGTACACATAAAGTAGACATTAACCCCTGTTATTAAAATTGAACCACTGCAAATCAGGAATCTATCAGGTTTCTGAAAAGGCTTCCCAGCACCAAACTAACATTATCATAACCTTATGCTAACATCACACAATATCTCAAAAATGTGACCATTGTTTTGCTCCATTGCATCACTTGTGAAAGCTCTAAGTCCATATCCATCATGGTTCCCACAGTTTTAAGAACTGGGGTAGGGAGGTCAAACTCAATCCAAGTAACAGTCACTCTCTGCCAGAGGAAAAGCTACAATATGTAAGGCTCTGTGCACAAGTAATTACAATGAAATGAATGTTTTATGAAGGAAATGCACTTGGTTTTAAAGGTCACAAAGTGACAGATAAGAGCACGTAGTGGAACAAATCCAGAAAATTACTGATTGACCTGCAGGGTCAATGAATCCAAACAATAAATGTTTCTGCTCTTTAAATAATTAAAAATGTCAAAACACAATAGCTGCAGACAAACATTGTTAAGAATGCAGACAGGCCAGACAATCTACTTCATATTTAAATATTTCACTTACCGGTCCTGTGACTGCTCCTCATACATTCTTTCCTTTCCTTCTTTGAAGAGCCTTATAGCCCGTTTTGACTTTTTCATGAGACTGTCAATGTAGATTTTAAAATATTCATTCTCACTGAGCTGTGCAAGTTTCTGGTTGTCATCGTATTTGCTCAGTATAAGTCGCAAATGTTGGTAAGTGTCAGGTAAAATGTCAAGTATGTAAGGTGGGCTGTTTTTGAGTTGAAGCTTTGGGTTTTGGCACAATCTTACCTATAAGCAAAAACAAAGAGAATGTAAAACACAAGAAATACGCTGGGGCAAAAAATGATCTGACATCTTAAAATTAATAGGTGTAACCATACTTCTCTAACCTCTAGGCACAAAGAATTCAATCCTACTTCATTTATATTCCATGAAACCCCAGCATAGTCTCTAGTGTCAAAGGACATAAAATTTGACTTAATCCCATCACATCTATGAAAAGCAAACAAGCTTACTTACATAGTTTGGGGTTTTGCTTTTAAAGTCAGAATGTCTTTGCCTGCCTAATACATGCTAAGGAGTGTATTATCAAAACACAATATGTAACTAATGCCAAGAGCAGATTTTGTACAGATCTGTTTGCTGCAGGTTAATTTCCTTATGGATGTTTAAATGTCTGCTAAGAACTGACCCTATAAATTACCTTTTCATCTGCTGGCGCTCTCTTTTCTGTATCCAACAGTATAACCTCTTAGAACTTACAGGAATTAAAAGTTTGAGGGTTCTACATATATGAAAATGGTCCAAACGTCGCCAGTAGTGCAAAAGCTATTAGCTACAACAGACAGAAATTAAGTTGCTCTCAGACAGATATTGCAAACCGGGAAACAAACATTATAAACTCTGTGTTTTCCAGTTCATGGTCATAACCGAAGATAACATCTGAATGGACCTGGAATCATCATGCTCCTAAACAGCACAAAAGTTGTTATATCTTAAC
This sequence comes from Phaethon lepturus, assembly GCF_000687285.1. Classification (NCBI taxonomy): domain Eukaryota; kingdom Metazoa; phylum Chordata; class Aves; order Phaethontiformes; family Phaethontidae; genus Phaethon; species Phaethon lepturus. Next base: position 81,636 of record NW_010516174.1, read on the forward strand.
AAGTTGTTGTATTCTTAGAAGAATGAGTTTCAGATTAATTGAACACCTTTATTTGAATCTAGGCTCCATTAGAAATGTTTCTGGAAGAAGGTGGTACTGGTTTGTTTCCTGAACTTACAGAAGGTTATCTCCTAGCTACCTAAATTTTCTGGTATTTTGTTCTGTAACGTTCTGTACTAGAAAGTGAAAGGGATCAAAACTAGCGGGTAGTTTTTGAGTGCTATTGCATTGAGCTATCCATGCTCAGCTAAAACACTGCAGAGAAACATATTCTAGACATGTGTGTGCAGCTGTACATACGCAAATACTTACGAAAAAATTAAGTCCATGTGGTATAAAAGTTTTATAGGTACCATTTGGATATTGCCACATTATATATTAGTGACTTCGACATTCTTTTGAGGTAACTAACAAGGCTGTAAAAACATCTTAATACTCCTGAAAGCAGACTCCTATTCTTACTAATGAATCAACTTCAGAAAAGTGTAGTCTTGAGCATTTCCAGGGAGGAACAAACTTGCATCCTCTAACATTGACCTCTCTAAACTCAAAGCTATGTTGCTATTGCTGACCTCTCCTTCAATTTCTAGATCTACACCATTAAGAAATCCACTGCCTTAAGACTCTTGCCACCAACAGACCTTCATACACCACAAACAGAAAAGCAAACGCATTAGTTGTTTTTTCCATCTGAAACATACACACAAAAACACACCAGGCAATTAAGATTTAGGTAACTGAGGTCATAGTTAGAAAAGTGGAGGTAGAAGAGTGGACAAAAGTCGAGCACTAACAAGTTTTAAAAAAAGAAGTCTAGCACCATTAGAATAGTGTGACCTCATAACTGCTACAGAAACATTAGCACCATTCAAAAGCGGCATTTAAAACATGGCATTTAGAATAGCTCCCCTCGTTTCACTGATCCATTGTTACTTTAGTAATTTCTATTATTCTTTCACCTACTAGACCAAGTAATGGATCAGGAACCCTTCTGATGTGTTGTAGAACAGAAAGGCGTTCCCACAGAGAAATTTACAATTTTCCTACTACGGAAACAAAAAGTCAGCAGGTGGCTGCAGGCAAATATGAGTACATGAGCACAACACCATTCACCATACTAAAGAGTGGTTCAGGGCATCAGCAGTTTTCTAGATACAAAACGCAAAGAAAAGTTTCAAGGCAAGCTCTAAAATTATGTAGTGGCTTATAAAGGAATTCTTCCTAAGTTGAGGAAGAAGCTGGAAGCAAACAAATAAAAAAAAAAGCATAGAGATATTTGGTCATCTCTTCATCAGGTAATGAAGCCTGGAACTGCAATCCGCAACTGCAAGAAAAAGACAGCAAGAGACTTTGCAACTGATAGTAACTTGTTTATATTTCATGTGATAAAGAGAAAGTTATCAGGATAAAGGACAACAGTGTCCACCTTGTGGGTCAGGAGATGCCTGCAGCAGCATTCTCAAAGAATTAAGGTTGGTTATGATGGCATTCTTTCAAGGTCAGAAAAGCAAAGCTGAACTTACTGATACACAAAATAGCAACTGCATGAGAGTTTTAGGTGAATGAATGGATTGATGCAGAAGGTTATATTTGTGAATCACATCTCAATCTGAAAGATTCAGGCACAACTTTTAAACAGCAGTTCAAGCAAAGGAGTTGTCTAAGTGAAGGCAGGATGATGGTACTATCCCAGAAGATCAAGAAAGGAACTAACAAGAGAGACTTATGATGGAGATTAAACATTTTCTTTTAGTCACACTAAAGTTAAGATGACAGCTAGAGTTCTTTAAGGAGATTTCAGAAACATGAGCTAATAATTTTACATGTGTAGACAGATCTGAAGATCATCCATGCAGAGACATAGGTGAATTTATTTTTGTAGAAGAGTTAGAAGAACTGGAATCCCAAAGACAGAAGTGAAAATCTTTATGAAAAACATCAACATTTTGCATCTGAACTTTTGTTCTCTGCGACTTCTGATTTAGTGAAAACTTGAAACAAGACTGACATTCTCCCAAAGCCAACTACAAGACTGCACAAATCAGTATCACTGATACCAATATACAACTTTCTGAAGCAACAAGCACAAGGGAAAAAAAAACAGCTGAAAAGGGGGAAATACTTATTCAAGGGAAAAAAGTCATCAATGAGAGCAGACAAAGCAGAAAAGGCTGCAATCATTTTGAATTGCTTATTTATCCTAACTTACATCTCATGATCAAAGAATTCTCGTTATGAAGTCTATCTTATGCTTGTGCTTATGCTGGTTGGTGTGTTTTCAACAGTCAGTCCATTCAAATATACAAAAAGTACATCCAGTTATAAAGAAGAATTAGTTTCTCTTTCAGATGTTCTAGAAAGATGTTCTTCAGTCCAGTATCATTACATACAGTCATACATGCATCAAAACAGGATCCTGTGGTCATCGTGGTTTACAAGGCTTCACCTTCCGCTGAATTTGTAGAGATAAATACAGGACATTACTAGAATGTTCAACTCCAGAACAAGCCTTTAAGAAAGTCATACAAAAATTCTTCTACAGTACATTAGTTGTACACATTCTCATTGAAAAAATGCTAACATTTAGTTCAAGTCAGTGATCCGATGAAGGAGTACAAGGCTTTTTTCACTTTATAAAGTACACAAGGTTTCAGTACACAGGAAGTAAGTTTGTAAAGAGATGGCTGGTGAACCATATGGTTTCCAGAGTCAGGATGTCCTGACACGTACCACAGCAGTTCACAATTAAAAGTAAGCCATAAGAAATGACATCTGCTGACGCAAAAGATTTACCAATGCACCAGAAGTGGCACAAACACCTTTCTTCAAAAGAAAACAGAACTCAAAAGAAAAAACAACAACAAAAAAACCCAAGCAAAAATAAGACCTCCATATTGCACTTTACAAAGCAACCCTCACCAACACTTCAGGAGCGGACATGAATCATATCACTGTGTGATTTGTGTATTGTTACGACTGGAAGTAACCATGTATATATTTAGCAAGCATTCAGTCCAAAAAATGAAAAGCAGCCAGTCAGCAAGTTTGTAAGAAATGTCTCTCTCATTGAGATAAACTGAGACAAAGCTAAGCTCCTTTCACCACCTCACTCAGGGTAAATCCAAGTATTTACTCTAGAATCACAAAACCAACAAAATGCAATTCTGATTGTGAAGAACTAAGGTATTATCCCAATCTGCCAGAAACAGATTTTGAAACCATTAACTCCGGAACTTCCAGGCAAGCTTACTCTAGTACCTATGGAGAAAAAACCCACCCCCCTCTTTCATCCTCTCCCCCCTCCTCAAACAAACAAAAATACCGCTACTCCTAAAATTTCTGAAGATGTTGGACATAAATTATAAGGTGTTACTTCACAGCATCTTCAGAGATGAGAGTAATGGATGCCTACTGTATTTAGACAATGACTTTCTTACGGAAAACTGTATCTTCTATGCACTTTTTAAAGCAAACGAAGTTGAAAGCCATGGACTCATTTGACAAAAGAACTTTAAGTATAGCAGCCCTAACACAATCTGTTTAAATACCTAATGCTAGTCAAAGACAATACAAGGAAAGTAACACAGCTAAAACAGAGTAAGTACCTGATGAGTAGGACATCCGCTAAACACTTTTCAGCTGCAGTGAATGGACTAGAACAATCAGAGCACCAGTGCTCGCACACTTACAAAATTACACTTCAAAACCATATACTGAACTCTTACCTTCTGCCGTGCAAGTACCAAAAAAAAGTAAAACGCTGACATAGTACAGACAGTGTAAAAGTAGCTTGCAGTAACATACCGTAACAATTCTCCAGAAAATCACAACACACAATGCTACCAACAATGAATTCAAAGAACTTAATCAGGGAGGGGCTAATCAGGAAAATGGATGAAATCTGAACATTATGCTCCTTCATCATAAAGCCCCCTGCCAGAAATTACATTAAATTCGATGTATTTTATTTTCCTGAGAAGAAGGGTTCTTTCTGAAAGAAGCCTTCTTATCAAAATACGAGTAGATGTGATCAATCACCCAGTCTTTTCAGCTGAGAATACAGTAAATGCTTGTTCAACAGCTACCACACTGCAACGGTGCTGTATGTTCACATACTGGAGGAATAAGCAATAACAATTCTGAGGCTACATATGCACAAGGACAGCTGATTTTGGAGAGTCATTTATACTTTCTTCTGATTAGAAAAAGAAAAGGTTCCCTTTCTCTGCTTAAACTTTTATTCTTTTTCGACAGTGCATGCAGGACATAAAGCTTCCTATCAACTTCGACCAGGTAATACACTGAAGAATACCATGGTTATGATTGATGATTGTCTTTTCTAGATCCTCTCTGGAACAATGACATTTAATTGACTTGGAAGGTTGCACATTAATGTAACAATTATAGAAAATGTTGCAATTAATAAGCAACACACAGTTTCAACTACTGTGCCCTGTATACTCCCTTAGAGGCAGTTGAAAACTTGGATGCTGACAAATGTTAATTTAAAGAAAACCACACTACTAAGTTACACAGGTAATACAGCTTTTACTAAGTTAACAGTATGAGCTTTGGAGACACACTCTGATTTGCGTTTAGGTAATTATTAAATAGCAAATCAAATTGCCATCCCCATTTATACAGAGTCAAACAACTGGGTGGGCCATGACACAGTGTCCAAATAGTTTAGAAAATATTGTTAATCTTCACAGTAGAAAACGTAATTACTTTCAGGCCCAATGCATAAGAGTAGTGAAAGTGACTGAAAGTTGCTGAAATATTCCTGTTTTAAAAAATTCTGTTCAGAACGTGTCACAATTTTATCAGCTTGAAACCCACAATAGTAAAGTGTGCACAACAGTACTGCCAATTCTAAATAGCCTGAGCAGTAAATTATCTTAAATACTCCAATGTTTACATAATAAGCATTCCCTCCCAAAGTTTTTCTCAAAACAACCATTATCATCTAATAATAATAATAATACATGGCTAGTTTCTAGGTTTTCAAATCACTAGGTTTAGAATCTCAGAAGACAAAGAAATACCATGTAATTTATGCATAAAGGAAGACTTAAGAGTTATTTGTTAATAGTATTTTTTTTTTTTATTTACAGGATATGAACTTTCTGAAATACACATCGTGTTTTAAAAACAGTAATTTCCTCCTAGAGGTTCAGAGATATATGGACAACTTGCTTATACAGTCTAGCACTGGAAAGCAGGACTAGCCTTCCAATCCATAAAAGGAGTATTATCCTTTGCATTGGAAAGGAATTGAACAAAATATTTTTGGTTCTTAATGGTAAAGCTACAGCTTACCCCTGAGAAAAGCAGCAGGGAAACTGGACATTGATGTTAACATCCGAGGCCCCTTTAATAATGCAGTTAGCACTGTAAATTCATATAAAAAAAGACGTACCGGTAAACCTCAAGAAGTACAGATCCCAGTGGATCAAGTATAAAAAGGAAGATGCAGATATAAGCTAGACAGACAGATAACAATTCACATTCACTGATTACTTAAAACAAGCCTTTTTTTTTTTTATTCCCTGCAAGGACATTGCTTCCAATAACTTTTACAAACAGGGCTCTAACCAGGAGCACTATCCCAACATTCTGTCCTGCTAAAGAACTCTTTCACAACCCTTGATTTTTTCAAGCTGGTAACAGAAGTTTAAAGAGAAGACACTTAAACAGAACTGCAACCTTCTGCCTATTTTAACAGCTGAAGCATCAGCCTATGAAAAACAAACACTACCATGAAATCTGAACAATTCGAAAGCATGACATACAACCAATTCTACAAAGAGAAGTTTGCATGGTATCTAAGTAGCCAGAACTTTTACACATACCATAAAACCACTCTCATAGTATAGTTCTTATAGAGTAGCAGTATTTGTAGCATTGGTTACTCCCATAGTGTTGAAAACACATAATTCATACCAAAATTATCATCTGCCAAAGGAGGAAATTACAGAAAGAAATGAAGGAAAGGTAAAGAACGGCAATTTTAAGAAAGAAAGAAATGTATACCAGAAATTATTGAGCTCTGCCCCTACTTTTTAAGACTTCTCTTTTTTCATTCTTTGGTCAAGATAATAGCTTTGCTTTGTTTCCATTCTCCCCTTCCCTACCGTCTTTAGAATGGGAGAAAACTTTAGCTACCTCATTGCAGAAAAAAAGATTGTTATCAGAGCTATTATAGTTAAAGAATAAGCAAGGATAATGACTGTTATTACAACAAGCAAATAGTCCTCAAAGTCACAGTCTTACATGGGTGGCATCCCACCGACTTTGCAGAGCCCACCACTTTCACTAGGTATTAATTTGATCCGTGACCCACTACAGAAATCAGTTGTAGGACACACTCCAGAAACAGGATTTGAAACAACGGTTGATCGAGCAGGTTGCTATTTTTTATTTTAATCCCTGATTTTGATCTAGGCAGAGGAGAAAATGACCTTCCTGTGCCTACTGCCACATAAGGCTAAGAGACTTAAATTTGTTTGTCAACGTATTAAATTTGCTCAAACACATCCTCTCACTATAAGCACCAAATGCTAAAAACTCAAGCAGCAAGCTACAGCATTCTCACACTATGACATCATCCTGTCTGGTATACTTTAATATAATTTGGAAATAAAATTTGATTAAGTAAGAGCAGCTTAAAGAGGATACATTAAAGATCCAAATTGAGGACACTTATCCAGTAAAATGAAAAAGAAGGCACAGCGTAATGTCCAGCCTTTCCAGTGACTTCTACAGAACAGGCCTTACTGGCTGTTCTGATGCTTTGTTGTGATAGTGACAAATACAGTGAGCCTATGTGAGCTGAGTAAAAGCAATCCAAAAGTCCAAGCAGTGGGGTTAAGATTTTCTGGTAACTATGAATATATAAACCCATCAGGGGACAACCTTACCATATAGATTTGTAAATGGCCTGACACAGGGGGAAATTAGGCCATACATTCCCCATGTAATTTCAGCAATGGCAAACCAGATTCCTGGTTTCCAAGCCAAAAACTTCCTTCTACTGAAGATGATTTCCTGCTTCCAAATAGTTATACTTGCAGTTCTTATTACAAAATGCTCACCATTTAGAGCATCCTGATCATTAACAGGCAAATGTCAACAAAGCCTTTGTGATAATAACCATTTCTATCAAGGCTGGTTTTTAAGTTTATAAACATCATCAGAAATTGTGGTGGAAATACAGATACTATTTTTGGAACATCAAAGACAGCATACACGGACATGATCAAATACTTCAAAATTACCACTTATCAAGGCATATAATGTGAAATGATCTCCACCACATCAGTGTAACTACTTAGGAACTTTAAGAAATGTTAAACACCTGCATTTTGCAAGAGCTACAGGCAAAGCAAACAGTTACACTAATTCATGAAGAATCACTGAGTTAAAAACTTGTAACTCTCTTGCCATACAGACCCCAGACTAACAGGTAGCCTCACTCCCCAGCAGTTTCAAGAGGAAACTCTCAAGTATCACCTCATATGCAAACCAGCGCCTGCATCTCCTGAACTGTTACCCGTGTTATAATCAAACTGTTCCTAACATTGGTAAGGAAGCCTCCTAGCTAATCTGTTATCGTACAAGCTGTCATTTTGTATAATACTAAACAAAATGTATCAGGCTGGTGCAGAGAACTACAAGATCTAAAAAACTATGGTCAAACCCCCCCACTTCCTGAAAACCGAGTTTCAGTACAGTGTATTTCTAGTTTCAAAATGAAGAGTAGAAGTACTTAATCATTAAAATGCAGAACACACACTGAAAAGTTAGGCTAAAACAGTTAATCTGTTTACTAAACTGACAAGAGTGACATCCCCCAGTCATTCCTAAATTCCTAAAAGCACAAAACGTATCTGTGTTGCCATCACAAGCATGTCTCACAGGACAATTAGCTTAACTAAAGTTTCATACTTCAGACGTCTTGTTTGCAGACTAACAACGTGATCCAACACGAAACACAGAGAATATGTGATTACAAGTCTAAGTTAAGCAGCTTTTCGTTAGGACAGCTCTTCAAGTTTGAGTCATTTTAAAGGATCTGAAAATAACAATAGCCAAAGGCAAACACACACATTTGTTTTCCCCTCCACAAACCAAGATTAAAAACAACATAGCCAGAGGCCATGGGGGGGGGAGGGGGGAAGACAAATGGTGCTTAAATAACCTAAAACATAAGTCCCCTGACTTCCCGAGGCACAGGCAGCACAGCAGTCAGAGCTGCAGGAAGAGGCTGTTTCCCCAAGTGTACCTACTTAAATAGCCCCATTCTTCACCGCGTGTATACACGATCGTACACAGACACTCACCACTTTGTCCATAAGCTTCCAGGTCTTCTCCACAGTCCTGCGGTCGGCAGCTGCCTGCTTGGGGGGGCCCACAGCATCCTGAATGGCATCAATGAAGCCCAGGATCCGTCCCTTGCGCGGGTTCCGGCCGTTGAGGGAGTTGGCCATCTGGGAGCCAAGCTGGCCGCAACGACAGAGAAACACAGACTCACAAGGTGCTGCGAAAACATCTTGCCATAAAACTCGCCGCAGCCGGTGAGGTAACGCCTACTTCTTCACAGGCAGGAAAGGGCAAGACTGGGGCATGTTTAGGAACAAGTTTAACTTTTCACGACAAAAACAGCGTAAACCTACCTGGCCCGAGTTTATGCGGGCCGAAGCGATCCCGGATTTATTGTCAA
>NW_010516175.1:0-397 GCF_000687285.1 Phaethon lepturus
AGACCGTGGCCTCCCCCTTCAGCTTGCCCGTCTCCCGGTCCGTGTAGAGGTTGATCATGGGCTGCCCCGTCTTCTTGTTGGTCTGGGGGAGAGAAGACACGCTAAGGACACGCTAAGGACACGGGGAGGCAGCGAGGACACACGCGAAGGACACAGGTGAACCAGAGTGGCCCCCGGGGGCTGGTCTCGGGGTGAAACATGCGGCTAAGGATGCGCATCGGCACGTGAAGGACACGCTGAAGACACACAACATGCGAAGGACACGCTAAGGACACGCAACATGCGAAAGACACACTAAGGACATGCCAACATGCGAAGGACACACCGACACGCTAAGGACACCATACACCGAGGACACGTTAATGACATGCAACTGCACCATCCCCTCGGCCACGGC
>NW_010516175.1:911-1313 GCF_000687285.1 Phaethon lepturus
GAAGATGGTGTTGTTGTCCGAGTTATCCTGCTCGCCTGCGGGGGAGAGCTCGTTAGCGCCGGCCTTCGTTAGCCCTCATTGGCCTCTAGCCCGCCCACCAGCCCACCCCTCCCCTCATTAGCCCACCCTCGTTAGCGCCTTTCCCTCGATAACCTCATCACCCCCCTCCAGGGCTTTATCCCCTTCCCGCACATGGGCCCCCTCGTTAGCCCGCGCCTCGTTAGCCCGCGCCTCGTTAGCCTCCCCCCGCCCTTACCAGGATCATGCCGAGGCCCTTGGTCCCGGGGTCCTATCGGCACATGCAAAAATTAAAAGGCAAAGCGTTAATTAGCCCGCAGGGAGGGGGGGAGCACACACCCCGTCCCCTCCCCACCCCCAAACCCGCCAGAAAAGGGAAAAAAC
>NW_010516175.1:1468-1718 GCF_000687285.1 Phaethon lepturus
GAAAACCGCCTTTTTCAGCCCGCGCCCCTTTTCGGGGTGAAAAACCACCGTCTGAGCACCTACACACACTCCGCTTGTCGCTCGCTCCCAAAAAACGGGGGCCCCCCCCCGAGGCCACCAATTCCAGAGTTTTCACCCCAAAACCGAGGCGCCCTCTCTGCTCGTCGCCCCCGGGGCGGCACTTTTTGGTACTTTTTGTCTCAAAACACACTTTTTCGCCTCAAAATACCACCAGCAATGCCCCGGTTCA
>NW_010516175.1:1775-2309 GCF_000687285.1 Phaethon lepturus
GAGAACTCTCAAAGATGGGTAAAACCAAGACACTCCGTTTTCGGTCGGTACACTGCAGCGCTCACCACCTCACCGCTCCCCGTTTGGGGGCAGAAACGGCAATTTGACCATTTCACACGTATTTTTTTTCCTCCATTAACCTCAGGTCACCGGCACTTCACACAAGCCCCAAAACTGTCGGGTTTTGGTTTTTTTTTTTTCCTTGTTTTTCCCCCAGAACCAAAACTTCGCACCAAACCTCAGGTTTTCCGGTTTTTCGTTTTGTTTTTAAAGCCACATGCAACCGTTTTGCTAAAAACCAGCGTTTTCACCCCCCGAAAAGAAAAAAAAACCACCAAAAAAAGAAAACACCACTTTGCCAAGAGTCGTGATTTCCCCGTTCCGGCCTTTTTTTCCGCCTGCGGTCACCACGTGCGTGTTGGTTTGGGTTTTTTTTTTGGTTTTTTCCTCCAGTTTGCCCCCAAAAAATGACTTTTTGTTTTGTTTTGTTTCAACACCCAAGACGCAGCCCGATGATGTCGCCTCCGGCCGGCC
>NW_010516175.1:2436-2679 GCF_000687285.1 Phaethon lepturus
CCTTTTTTTTTTTTTTGGGTTCAAATGCCGACCTCTTGGGACTTACCACCGAATTTATTGAAGCCACCACGCTCACCACCGCTGAGGAGATAAATTGGAAGATAATGAGGTTTTTTTTATCCCCTGCCTAAAAAGAGGGGGGCAGTTTCGGGGCAAAACCAGCGCTTTTGAGCAGTTTCCTCCTTCCTGAGCCCCCCTCTGTGGATGGGGGGGCCGGGGGTGCTTGGGGGGGGCTGGGGGTCT
>NW_010516176.1:0-24378 GCF_000687285.1 Phaethon lepturus
GGCAGCCTTTGCCATCCGAATACCCCTGTCTTGGTGTGCCCGGGAGCGGGCAGGTCCCGAAACGCGGTGCCAGCCGCTCGTTTCTGTGCCTGGCCCTGGAAAAACTGGGATTTCTAAAATTTTTTTTTCTAAATCCTCTGCTGGAGTAATCCGAGTTGGCTTTAAATATAAGTAAAATACGTCCTTTAGAAAGCACTTGCCAACCTGCCTGCTAAGGCTGTGCCGGCTGCTCCGAGAAGCAGAAATGCTGTTTCCATGAGTGTTTGAGCAAGGTGTGCACCTGTTTTGAGGAAATGAAAGTTATATTCTTTTCCTTTCTATCATCTGACCCCTGGGGTGAGCTCGGGTCACACTGACAGCCTTCTGTAGCCAACCAGGAAAACAAGGTTGTTACAGAGAGAGATTTTATAAAGTCTTCCTGTAACTTGAGGAGCTGAGGTTCAAGTCGACTCTGGCATCTGGAGAAGGATCAAGTGCGGTTTTGCATGGATCTGTGTCTCAGGTCTGGCTCTGGTGTTGAAGCAGTGCAGTTTCGGGCAGTGGGTGTTTGCGTGACAGGAGCATTGGGAAGAGCTTTTCCCTACGTGCATTCCCTGGTGCTCGGTCAGTGGCGAGCTTGGGCGGCAGCCTTGCCTCCAGCTCTGGTGCCTCTGCTCGACTGCCTGGTCTCATGGGGGTTGTAGGGACTTAGTCATTCGCAGCTCTGCCTTTCCATCAAGCAATGTGTCAGAGAGAACTTACGGGTCTGGTTCTGTTCCTTGTACGTTGTCTACTGGCAACTGGTCTACATGTGCGACCCAGCTCCACAGCTGAGTAGAGGTGGTGGCAGTGGCTTGTTTTAGCTTGTACCAGCACTGGATGGGGGCAGCAGCCCTTCAGGTTAAAGGACTGACAGGCGGGATCCTGGAGGGGAGGCCCTTTGGCTCTCCAGTGCTGTGCTGGTGGTGGTTTGCTGGGATCAGAAAAGGTTGCCGTGGTTATTTGCTTTTGTTAAGCATGATGACCTACATCCTCAGAATAATGGCTAGATTTTCCCCAAGGAGGAGTGTGGGCTCTCAAGGAATAAGGTGGTCAGTGGTGCCTCTTAATTGAGAAACCATCTCACTTGCTGCTTGATAATTCAGACTTGGGGCAGGTTCTGCAAGCATACCCCGAGCTGCAGTCTTGCACAGTTTGCCTATTGTGTGCATCTGTAGTATCAGTTACCGGCAGTGCAGCTGAACAGAAGTCTCTCATCGGAAGCCAATTTTTCATGTTTGCCTGTCCTCAAAGGTGGAGCTATGTTGTTTATTTCAGTGGTTTAGCCAGAATGCTAAATATGTGTTAGTCTAATTTAGTGTATTTAGAAAGGTGTACCTGTCATTACATTTGCAAATAGAATATGCACAGTAATGAATTTACAGATGGCAGCGCAGTCTCCACATTTTAAGTCCCCATATAGATATAACCTTTCTGGTTACACACCGAGACAGCCCTACATATCCACTTCCCTCGGGTAAAGCGTATGTAAACAACTGGAGCTCCTATTTTGCCCTTGAAGGTCAGTAAATATGGGAGCTGATTTCAGGGAAGCTGATCTCAGAACTCTCCTTGATGCATGCACTTCACAAATGCCAGTTTTCAGAGTACTCACGATGGTCCCAGGGGAGTGCTGCTTACAACAGTGCTGCTTATTGACAATTTGGAGACTGTCTGCTGTGTTGATTGTTATAATTTTATAAGGTGAGTGTGCATTCTTACAATTAATAATTTCTTTTTTTTCCTTTTCTGAGGTACAAACACTTGCTAGCATTACTACATTAGCTAGTGCTGTCAGCTTTACTCCGTTATCCTGTTGTAGAACCAGTGCTGGTGGAAGGGTGCTTTTGTCAGGGTACTCTTTCACTTAAAATTCCTCTGTCAGGCAGTCTTTGCAAAGGGGTTGTTACACTGGGTTATGCATCAAGGAACTAAGGGTTACTGGTATACAAACCAAGAATAAGATTTACTTAGGCTCACAAGTCTTTCAACAGGTTATTTAAGCTCTACGTACGTGGGTTCCTCTGGTTTGGAATGATATAGTTGCGCTTGGCACCTTTTTTCTGCATGGAAGGTACTTGTGCAAATGGTACCATGTCTTAGCCAGAGGGTTGTTTCAATTGTTTGCCTTGTTGCAGATTTCCAGGGAAGTTTCAGGAAAGAGTCTGTTTAGCAAAGCTTAACTTCACACCCTGCTGAGAAGGACAGATTTTTGGCCTGGCTGCTACTTTGTGCCATGTTTAAAAGGGGAAAAAAAAAAGGCTTTTTAGAAAAGAGACTAAATTGGGCTCCCTGACATTCCTGGCTGCAGCAGAGAAACATGTCCTGAAAGATTTCTGTCTCAACAAAGCCGAAGAGCAGGGAGACAGCAGAGAGGAGGAAGTGATTAGTTTCCCCAAGGACACTTGTTGCTGTAGTCTTTCATGCCCGTAAGTGTTGCACCACCTTGATCCTACTGCCACCTCAGTGTTACCAGTATTGCTTCCATGACAGTGGCCCGGCTTGCGTAGCTTTGAGTGCAGAATTGGTGCCTGCATAGTAAAGAGCCTGCTTCCCTCCTACCTGTGCTGCTCATCAGTACAGTGAGAAAAATTAGTACTTGTGAACATGATCTGAAACCCTGGAGAAAGATCAAAAGAATCCCGTTGAGCACAAGGGCTCTAATAATGTACTTGGCCTGAATAGAAAAGGAATTGCCAAGCAGTGTCTCCACTTAGCAAGACATTTGATCCTAGTCTCTGATCTAGAAGCTTAGGTGGAAATACTAGTTGAAGTGACTGCAGCTGCTGATACCTGCCTGGTGCTTGGAAATGAACTCTCAGCTATTCTGAATATTGACCTCCCCAACAGTCTCAATGCCCTTAATTGTTAAAATAGACACAGATCTGCAAAAAAGTGTTTTTAATGCTGCGCAGAATTTACTATCTACAGTTTGAAGAACAACTGCTTTTTTCCATTCTGTGATACAGCTGTGTATTGGCCTAGCAAGACAATGAACTTTCCCTTTAGGCATTTACCTCTGAAAGGGAAGTGCAGCAGATTAGGATAGATGAGGGAAGGAAAGAAAATTACAAATAAATGATTCTTGTTGTTTCAGACAGCGTTCTACATGAAAAAAAGAATGAAGTCCATGTGGTATTTCTTGGTTTGTTTACCTCGTAGTGAACTATTAGTGTGGGAGTAGGTAATGGTAATGGAAATCCTTTTTAGAAGGTACTGAGTAGACAGACTTCAGCCTGGAAAGAGATGACTACAGAGAAAGTGGTAGAAATGCATGAAATCATGAATACTATAAAGAATAGTTGCTACAAGAAGAGTCGGGGTACATCCTGTGAAATTTTTAGGCACTAGATGTAAAGAAAACAAAAGGGAATGCTTTTTCGTGCAGTGTAGATGAATTCTTTTTAATCCACTGCCAAGGGTGCTGTGGGTGTCCTAGTAGTTAGACAGTTCATAGAAGATGGGTCCACAGGTGGTTTGTCTGGATCCAGTTTGTGACCCTAAATCCTTAACCTGCTGATTCTTGGAGACAGGACTACCAGAATGATTTAACACATGCCCTGTTGCTTACTGTCCTTCTGGAAGCTGCTCAGATCAGCGTACTGCTCAGGGGGTGATCCATAATCTGGTATTCAGTTACTCTCTGTCATTCAGTTGGACTTTTGAATACCATTTTGTGGGATTTGCTAGGAAAAATGGTTTTTAGGCTTCTTCTCAGGAGGTCTAAAATCTCTAACTGTTGATGTGATCCTCTTCTAGCTTTGGATGTTCTCTCTCAAGTGCTCACTGCCATTGCAGAGTGTCACTGTTATACTAGAGGCTGCTCTGGACCGGCTGGCTATGCAGTAATTGCGATGCACGTTTTACTGTCTCTGGGTAATAAGCACATTTCCAGAAAGCAAAGGAAATGTTGTGATAGATCTTCTGATCATTTTTTAAGTAATTTTTTTTATATTTTCACTCACAAATAAGGCAATTGTAGGCATGTCTCACAGCCAGGAGTTACTAGGATGTGGCATACCTGGAGGGTTTTGGAGAAAGCCATGGCATCTAGGATAGGCAAATGCAGGAAGAAGGCTGGAGGGGTAATGGATGACTGGGGCTATCAGGAGGCAAGAAAATGCTGCCAGGCATGTGGACCATGTAAAATGTTTGCTGCTTTTCTGTATCTTTACTTTAAAGCATGGGATTTTGAAGTAATTATAAACCCATCCCATAGATCACCTGCCTTCTGAAGGCATCAGTTATGTGCAAGAGCAGCAAAGGGACAAAATGATGAAAGTACTGAGGAAACTGATGGGTCAGGGAGAGCAGGGAGAGCTGCTTCTCCCTGAAGTACTTAGAAGATCTATGCTTCAGCATATACCTCAGGCACTTATGTGAGCTGGTTGTAGTCTTTCCAGTGATGCCTAAATTAAAAGCGTACTCCTGTAAAAAGAATTATTTCAGTATCACATATGCACAGCTACTAATTACCATCCCTGCCCATTCGTTTGCCTACTGTCCTATTCCTGCAGGCTGTCATCTGCATTTATTTGGCTGCTTTGAGCATATGCTTTTTGAGTGGCCACCCCGGGCCTTTGCATTTTTGCAGCTGTTGCAGTTTAGAGAGGTCCAAGATCCAGTCATGCACAAAGGGTATTTCATTTGTGAGTAGGAATATAGCATGCAGAGTCAGTGGGTTAGGATGGGAAAATTAAATTTGCAGTTGTGTGTTTGAAAGCAAGCACGTGACATACCTTTCTGGCCAGACATGTCTTTCTGGCCTGATATGTTGTCCTGGATTTATGTTTCTCCAGTATCACAGACATAACCCCAGGTACTCTATGCACCAGTCTTTTTTTCTTCTCTGACTTGCCAAATTTGTGTAGGATGTCCATCTGCTATCCTCTGTTCAGACCTGAGAAGAGAAGAGAGGGCATTAAAATCCCTCTTCACCAGCCAGTAAATGCTTGCTGCTGCTTTGTTGCTTGTCACTGGCGTTTGAAGGTAGTTCTGCGGAGATACCTGGCTTGTTAACCAACGCAGGAATTCCTGTATGGTCATCACCCTCTGCTTAGTCCCCTGGGGCGAGCGATAGATACAAACCACAAGGGAATGAGAAATGGCATAATACTTGTTTGAAGAAAATACAGAAATTCTCTGCATTTCTGCATGTTGTGCATTTGCCTTGCAGCACTGCTTGCTGGAAGGAGCACGTGTAAAGTGTTGGGTGAGTGTCTGGCTGGCTGCTCTGAGCTCTAGAACAGCCGTGGGAATGGCTGCATGAAACTCTCGCAGCTCAACAGCCACCAGGCTCAGGAGATGGGGCAGTACCTCAGGCATTCCCTTTCCTCCAAGTCTCATGACAAGACCCATGTGAATACTAAAATTAATTTTTGGTCCACATTTTCATTCTGGAGGCTAAATTTTGGGCCAGCATAAAGCGTTCCGTGAGATCCTGTGCTCTGTCTCTTCCTTCCATAAACAATGGTTGCTTCTTTCCTGTTTAGGTTATTAAATCCATGTTGGGTTTTTACCTTAATGAAAAAATGCCATTTTAAAAGGGAAAAATGGGAATTTCCCTATTGAAAATGCCTAAATTAAATGCTTCAGTGCTTCCGAAAGATGACTCCCATGCTCTTTCAAAGTCATTCACAAATGTAATCCTAACTCACATGTATCTTCAGTCTTCCCAGAGCTCAGGGTTTCCATGAATGTCCTTGTTGGGAGCCGGAGGAAGGGTGTGAGGCCACATGCTTCACCAGGCATGGGCATCCCCGGGCTGAAGCACTACCTGTCAGCTGGCCGAGGAGCTGGGGAAAGTCCTGTCACCTTCTGGTGTGTCCGCCCTGTCCCAGAGCAAAGCTTTTAAACTTTGCTCCTTGAAAGGTCAGAGGGGCAAGGGAAGGGCACTGCAGTACCTTCATGTAGCAGGGCTTTGCAAATGCCTAATAAGACGAACTGGAAATGAGAGTAAAAGAGGCTGCACTTTTTGCCAGAGTCCACTGGGCTAGATTTTAGCTCTGTTTCTTCACGAGGTGTTCAAGGAGCAGACTGGGAAATGGCTTCTTGTGACTGTAAAGTACACTGGGGCTGTAGTGAATTAGGGGTGGCTCTTGGCAGCTTGTTCAGCCTCTCCCCTGGTCTCCTCCTCCTTACAGTAACCTAATGAAGATTTCCACTGCCTCCCAAAGATGTATAAACAAATAAAAACACCTCTGAGAGCCCAGCCCAGGAGGCAGAAGGGATGTGATTACCTAGTTAATAATTGTTCTGCATGTCTTCACATCGTGCTGCTTTCTGTAAGGTCAGCCAGCTAGCATCCCGGCGACCGTCTGTCCCCAGAGCCGGGACTGCAGATGTGGTTCACGCGGCTGTAGTGCGGCCACTGGCCTGCTCTCCGATTGCAGCGTTTGAGGCAGGTTTTGTGCAAACTCCCTGCCTGGATCAGTTCTTGCTTATTGCCTAGAAACTGGAGGAATTCCACCTGCAGGCATAAAGAAGCACCGATTTAAAGAGAACTGAGAATGTTTATCCTCTGTAAAAATGGGATGTCATTGCCTGCATCTGCATCTTAGGAGCTATCTTGAAAAGCTGTGCTGTCTCTCCTCTCCGAGAGCTGCTGGAAACCCGGCCTCGCTGCTGGAGGGACGCTCGGCAGCCTGCGAGGAGGAGGCACGAGCTGGCTTGGTGAAGGAGTGTGCCTGTTTATGAGAAATGAGCCAAGGTCGGGAGGACTAGACCTGCTAGAAGCAGCGATAAGCAGGAGCAGAGCCGGAGGGAGCTTGTGGGGCCCTTGTGGCTTCCTGAGCTTTGTTTTCTGATCCTTAGGCAGGGATCAGAAGTGAGGAGCTTCAAGAGGGTTTTGGTTCAGAACTTGAGCTCAGCTACACTGTTTTGATTGTAGTTTTATTTAACCCAAGTGAGGCTATCAAGAGGGTTGTTGGCTGGATCAATACTATAGGGTGTAAATATCCTTTAAATTCTAGTATGCTGGTCAGTTTAAAATCTTCAGTAAAATAAGGGTGACTTCCGCATCATGAAAAGCATAAAATCATTGTGTAACTATAGTCATGCATGCCTATAATGATCTGGCACAGCTTTTATTGCATGGACTTTGGATGTATTGTTTAGGGGAAATTGTTCAGAAATGTTCCTAATGGAGATTAAGTGAGAAAGAATTCTGTGCCCGTTAGGCAGCAGTATGCTACTTTTTATGTTTTGTGTGTTGCTGTTTTTTCACATATTTTCTTTTTTCTTGCTTGCTCATGTGATACAGACTAAATACGTGTCTTAAATTTGAAAGCTGAGATTCTACAGTATTTCACAAACATATCTGTCAGCTTCTGCACTGCTGTGAATAAAAGTTTTAGTAACAGTAAACAAGTAAGGAAAATAATATTTTTAATAAGTAGCCTTTTTTGGATTTTACATAATTTCTTTAAAAGTCCCTAAAACCGCAGAGTGTATGCATTAAAGGTCGGTAGCCAGATGGGGACTTCGTGCAGCAGCAGAATACCAAAATACCTATACTTCAGTACGTTATTCCATCTCTTCCTGATGTGGCTAGATTGTTAATATGTTAGGTCAATAGTTGTCTGTTCAGTAGTCTTTCTCATTTCACCCTAAACACCTTGCATTCCAAACCATCTGTGTGCTCACAGTATAGCTTTTCAATTTTTTGGTAAATATTTAAATATTTACTTCCCTCCCTCAAAAAAACCCCACTAAACAAAGCAAAAACTAAAAGGAATTTTTTGGTCTTCAAATGTTTTGGAGGAAAAAAAAATCAGCTAATGGGTGGAATAATTTGGATGTTCATACTTTTTACAAGAAACAATTTAATGACAGTAGGATTTGTTCATTTTTAGTCATGATGTAAAAATTAATACTAGTAAAAATTTCTGGACAGCTGTCTCTGTTGGGAAACACATTCTTTCATATCAGAGGAAAGAATGAAAAATAGTAAAAGATAAGCAGAATATGAACTCAACTAGACTAAAACAGTGCCAGAAGATCAAGCAGACTTCAAGGCAGTCAGAATAAGTTAAAAGAGAACTTTATGATAAAAAGCTGCTTCCTCTCAACCAGGTACAGCCAGTCAGTCTGGTTTTCCCCAGGTTTCTGTCAGCAGCCATTGTCATGTCAGCAGCTGAAGGTGTGTCTTTTTTTTAATCTCATTTCCCTTTTTATGTGGTCCATGAGTTTTTCTTTATTAGCATGTCATATATTGCCTGCTGCCCCACTGGCAGCAGCAGGCTTAAATGGAAAGTTTTTAAGAAAAACTTACGAGTTTCCCAGCTCTGCCAAGCTGTCTGTTTTAGGATAGTAATTCTCAGTTTGCAAATTTTAGTTAACTTGTGAATTTCAGTGATCTTTCTGTTTTATTTTATTAGGGAGGGCTCTTAGCTGAATTCAGAAAGGCTACAGCTGAAGCAGTCTAAAAACAATGCTGCTGGGGTGCCAGAGCTGCCTAGCCGAGCAAATCCTTGCACAAACCATGCACCCAGGGAAGAGAAGGGTGCTTGCTTTCGCAGTCTTCCCACTGCCGTCTCCTCTTCTGCCTTCCCTCTCTTCAGGCTCACCAGAGTCCTCCCATTTCCCTGTCCTCCTTTCCCACAGAGGGACCTGGAGCCCCCAGGTGCCACAGAACAGATTTGAAACCAGTCGGCAAATATTACACAGATTGACTTACGGGAGGAGGAGAAACATTTCTAGTGCAGGTTCTTCTCACGGTGGGGCGAATTAGAGCCTCGCTGCATTGACCCCTGGAGTTCACATGGCAGGAAGAAATGTGGTGACTTTTACACGTTTATGTCATTGGACGGCAAACTGGAGAAATCGCCCTGACAGTCAGGAAAGCCGCTTTGTTTTCTCTTGTAGTCTTTTTTATCTCGTGTTCTTGCAGGTGGTTTGTTCTGTATGCAGTAGAATATAGTCTGCAGTCCCTTAGGCAGCCTCACTAAATGTTGCAGTACAGATGAGGCTAAGTTTTAAAACCTCTGTAAAAGCTGCACATGATCAGACATTGGAACCAATGAGCCAACTGTAAAGTGTCTGATCAGCCTGGAGTGTGAAATGGCCAATACTGGGGAAGGCTGCACCGAAGGGGACCTCCAGTCTTGGCAGAGAACAGTCCAGGAGACAAACTTGGGTGAACTGCATATCAGATCATGACAGTCCATTAGCAAAAGGAGAGAAAGGTCTCCCAAGGAAGGTGGAAAAAAAATCACAGTGTGTGTTAGTTTTACATATTTGGCTTACATTTGCTGTTTGTGAGCACGTAAACTTTCTGTGTTTTGTATTTTCAATGTCTGTTCTATTTACTGTTAAATTATTTCATGTCAAAGTCTACCATCTGATTTTTTTCATAGCCATGAAACTCAGGGTGGTGTTTGTTATCCAGGTAAAGTTTTGTAGATCTTGACAAAACAGAAGGCCCTGTAACTTTCCAACCTGTTATATAACTTATAGCTGCAATTGATTCAGAGATGCATGAGATGGGGATAGAGTTCAGGTTTAGAAATCTGGTTTAAATGCTTGATTTAAAAAAACCCTATTTTTCTAACTAGAAAATAATGGCCTGCAATTATAAAATGCAGTCTTTTAAGCTACTTACTGACGTTTATGGAGATCATTTTGCACAGTGCTGTAGGTGGTTGGGTCTGATTCAGTAAAACAAGCTAATAAAATTACACTCGGCTCCCAGGCCAGAGCTTGTCTCCTAGAGACTCTGCATGCAAAGGCATTCGATGCTCTCACAGGAACTGCACTCCTCATCCTGACCCATTCGGGCGTGGACCTATAAATTCCCTCTGGCGTCGCCCCTGGGTCTGGTGATTGTTAGTCACAGCCAGCACACCCTAGAATGGCAGGAAAGGAAACCAAGCACCCTGCTTCAAAGGTATGTTGCTTGAAGCAAGTCATTTGCCTTTGTTTTCCCCTGGAATTAGAACTCCTAAAGATGAGTAAGACATTGCGGGATAATCTACCTCTATTTGTAGTCTGGCTGCTGAAAACCAACCAAAAATTCCTTAGTCAACATCTGTCTTAGTGTCATTAGCACTACAGGAAAGCGAATATGTTTTCACAGTCAAGGAGCAAGGAGCAGATGAGCTCTTAGATTTGTATTTGTGCAGTAGTTCAACATTTCCAGGTTTATTGATGCGTCAGAATCTTTCCAGTGAGCTGTAATGAACAGAGCTATGAGCGTGAGGAATGCCTTGTATCGTGTCAGTGTGGCTGGGCAGAGCAAAGCTGAACTGAACGATACAATGGCTGTAACAATTGGATGCTTATGCTTACAGCAATTAAGCCATTTAACCTCTTGAGAATGTAGGTTTTTTTACCTCCTAGAGAGTTCCCCAGATTGAATGGACTTCAGAAATTAGAAAAAGAAATGAGTCAAAAGCTTTTAAAAAGCCCTGCAATATTTTCCTCTTCTAAGTGTCTGCAACTTTCTAATACGTTGTTTTGTTACAGGAGCTCTCAGCTGGCCCGTAATACGTAGCTAGGCTTGAGGGTACGTTATTTTGCTGCAGACTGTAAAATTAGAAATGGACTACAGTAGAGTCTCTTATCTATTTTCTAGCTGTATATATTTCTGTAATAGTAGAATTACCTTATGAGGTATGCAGTTATAGTCTGCACATGAGAGAGAGTGTGGGATGGGAGACCCAAAAGATAGGATTTTTGAAGCTTGTGTACGAATCTTGATGTGTTTAAGAGCGTTAATGGATATTTTCTGATTGCAAATAATGTTGCCTCTACTCATGAAAGTGGTGGTGAAACATCAACTGCATCTATATAAGAAACAGTGGAGTTTTCAAAGCAATTTTAAATGGAGAGCAGCTCACTTTCCTATGGGTGAAGCATAACATACTGAAGTAAACTAATCAGCAGAAAATAACAATAATATTCACAGTAATTCTCTGGTTTGTTGGTATTTAACCTTCTAGAGACATAAAGTTGCTCTCCTTGAGATATAAATGTATTACTCGCAGGCACTCAAATTTAAGGTCTGTTGGGTCGAACAGCTGAACGTAAACCTAAATACCCTTTCATTATCTGCTTCTGTTGAAGCACTGCAGGCAAATGGATTTCTTCCTGAGGATGTCTCAAACAGCACGATCTTGTTATACTGAACATGCTGTCAGCTTTTGCTAGGGATTCTTTGACTAATTGCCTGCACTTTCAACCAAATCTGATCACCCTCTCCTATCAGACTCACGGTGTATTTAGAAATTTGTTTATCAAATAACTGCTACCTGGGCCTGCTTGCTTTTAAATGGACACCTGCTGACCTTCTGCTCTTATCTGCAGAACCTCTGCTCTGCTTTTCAAAAAGCATTCATCTTTACAAAGGCTTTGGAGTTAATGCGCTGTGCAGCAAGCAAAATAGTCTTTCATTCATCCAGCTCCTCTCAGTGGACACGTGTATGGACAGTAAGTACTGTCCCTTCATCTACTGGGAAGGGGTAACCCTGACAGCTGGAACATTACCGTGTCAAACCCAGTTGGTAATATGAATTGAGAAAGGCAAGAGCATGGTGCTTTGATCTTCACTGTAATCAGGCCATGTGTACTGCCAGCAGCGTAATTGTTTTTATTTAGCAAGCTCATCTGGAGAGTATTATGGGACTCAACCCAAGGCAGCTACAAAATCCTTGTAATTTCATCAAGCATATTAGACTAATGATAGCAAGAGCCATACTTCCAGGAGTAGATCCTGCCATAGGCAGGTATGAATAAAACAGTCCACCTTTTCCTAAAATGATCCCCCATTTGAAGTCTTTCTCAATATAGTCAGAACTCTTATCTCCGGATTACTCAGCAACTATGCGACTTAATAGCTAGAGAACGATTCTGATTTATGAATGAATGCTTTGTTTAAAATCCAGTAGCTTGCCTGTTTGTTTTATGTAGAAGCTTCTCTGGTGCACTTCTCTGCTTGGACTACACCAGAACGTAAAATGATTTTATCTTTACAGAAGTCTGCATTGTAATTGTGAACATTAACTTTAATCCTTACTGGAAAGATGGAGTGATGGGGAAGTATAGGCACAATAAGCTGGGAGAAGGGATTAGGGTGTAGATTGAGAAGCTGTAGGGAAGGGTAAGGCTAGGCTAATGGGAATGGGGATGTGGCAAGGGACCTGCCAGCTCTTCCGTTGGGAGTTTGCAAGGATTGGGAGCAAGTGAGGAAAATGAGGCTCCTGTGCTTCTCCCTGGTCCTCCCAGCATTAGGGGAAGCCTTGTCTCTTTGCATGGGCAAGTGACAGGTGCCTGTCATCATGCACATGGCTGTGACTACAGTTAGACATCCTTCCTGCAAGCCCCTGACCTCCAGGCATTGGTAGTGGTGAGAAAAGTGATGTCGAGACCAGGGCAGTTCACGTTGTCTTCAGCCATTGGAAGCATCTTTAGGCCCACTAGGTTGTTTTTTTTTTTTTCCATTTAGCAGAGGACGTCCTGTTGAGATGGATGTCATCCTCAAATAGATTTCCTGCGTTCTTAAAGCCATTTCCGTGCTGTGGGTAGATGACCTACTGTATTGCTTAAAGACTTAGTATGGCCAATTATTTTCATCTGCTAATAAAAGTGTTTGTATAAATGTGAATTGATACTTTTTGCCCAAAGGCCCACTGGTGTTTAAAAGCTAGCACTTCCGTATTTCAATAATACTACTAATGCTAAGTGTGAAAAAATCACAGGTCAAACCGTGTGATGACTGGCTTTAAATATTAGTAATTTAATATTACTATTAAATATTAGTAATTTAAATACATATTGTGCTTTGTTTAATGCAATATCCTTGGTCGCTGAGGTCTGCCCTTTGTCATCACGGTCATCTGTGTTTCGTAATCTGGTGATTTCTTTAGTAAAACTAGTCAGGCTCCTTTTCCAAAGCAGTTGGTTTCTTCTGCTCCTTGTAGCCTCTTCTAGGAACATGCTGCTTTGTTTGTCACCTGGAATAGTGCAATACCAGAATTGTTAGTGATTATGATTACTGTCTAGGTATTCATATTCCTAGTCTTGTGCCATGCTCTGCATCCTTGATCTCCTAGCCCTGGTGTATATAAGTCTTTATTCCCTTCACTGAGGTGTCTAACCTTGCTGGAGGAGGGTCAGGGGCCCTCTTCTCACCGCTGCCAAGTGGTGATGCTCCTCCTGTTCCCCAGGGAAGTGGCAGAACAGGAAGCAAAGCTGCTGTTTGCACAAGGTAAGGGAGGGCGGGTGGGAGAGGATGCGAAGGGCATGCTTAGGGGAGAGGTCCCACAGGGAGGGGAGAGCTGCCCAGGGAAGAAGCAGGAGAGGGGAGGGATCTTTGCTCCCAGGCTCAGCCTCCCCTGGACCTCGCTGACGCCAGGTCCGAACGCCACACTGGGGCTGGAGGTGCCTCCGCTAAGATCTCACCGATTTCCGGCGTCACGCACAGGAATGCTCTTCTCTGGCCATGGCCCCGGGGTTAACCATGTTGCTTTGTTTACTCTAGATACACTTTATACTGCTGTTCAGTCGGCAGGGGAAATTAAGGCTTCAGAAATGGTATACGACGCTACCAGATAAAGAGAAGAAAAAGATCATTCGAGAAATTATTCAGATTATTTTGTCTCGCAATCAAAAGACAAGTAGTTTTGTTGACTGGAAAGACCTCAAGCTTGTTTACAAAAGGTGTGAGTAATTTTATGAGAACACATAATTACTATTCACATAAATAACACTTGCTAGAAGAGGGAAAATAAAGGCTCACTTTAAGAAAAACACCGAACAAACCCTAAGTGCTAGACTAAGCTGGTAGGAGCCTGCCATCAGCAATCTAACAGTGTCTAACAGCACAGCATCCCTGGATAAATCAGCAGGGTCATGTGTGGGGTGAAAAATACTTGTACAATCTGTCAAATGAGAAAAATGGGAGTAACCTAATAGGTATTAGTGGTTGAAATTTTGTTAGAAGGCTTTAGACTTCACTGCTTCTTCTAGTTCCCCAAGGTAGCCTGCTGAGACATGTGCTGGGCTTTATCAGGCTCGTCAGGAGGTTGCATGAACTGTTCTGAGGCACTTCAACATTTTGTCAAATTTTGTCTTTGAAACGTTTGTTGCTCTGGAAAGCGTTAATGCCCGTTTCCTTTTCCAAACAAATCACTGGTCCCCGGTTACATGATGCTTAGCATTAACTGCCAGTTAATTCTTGTAAAGTTGTTGCAAACAGAAGTAGCTTTAAGGTATAGCACACTGTACAAATTAAGCGGCATCTCCCATTTAGCAAAAATGGAGTTCTTGCTGTGAAGTGACGGATGTAAACATCTGACCAGATGCTGTGACAAGATGGGGCTCCAGCCACAGCACCAGGGAGTTGAGGTAGATCGTTACTCCCATCTTAGCTTGATTTAAACATAAAGTTCTGCTGCAAGTAAGTTATGAGGGTTGTTTGGTCTCAGCAGTTTTCATGTTCTCTGGCCCTATGTTAAACACTGCCAGTCATTTGATAGCCAGCAGGCTTGCGAGATGTAACTCCTTCCACCTTTATTTTTGCCTTTATTTTTATTTTTTAATAAAGAGCAGTAACTCATTCTATAGTTTAATTAATCCCACGTACTGTAGTGCTATTGCAGCAGGTGAGGGAGATCTTTAGTGTACTACTGATTTACTGTTCGTTTTATTAAGACCGGTGTTGGAGGTATCCCATTTTGCCAAGGGTGCAGTTTGTTTTTCTAACTGAATTAAAAATCTGTTTAAATTATCTGGTCTTTTAAAGTCTTTCTCTGGGACACTATAAGAATGGAAGAAAATTACTGTTTTAGAGACAAGACATTAACTGTCATTTGCGTAATTTCTAGGAGAGGAGCAGAGCACTGAGGATCCAGCTGTTCACTCTCACGTTTTTGCCTTTGTTTCCTCAGATATGCTAGTTTGTATTTCTGTTGTGCAATAGAAGACCAAGATAATGAGCTCCTGACACTAGAGGTCGTTCACCGATACGTAGAGCTTCTGGACAGATACTTTGGAAACGTAGGTTTCACTTTCTCCCATGAACTGCATTCCTGTCTGTCTGATAAACAGTTATCTGTAGCTGTTTAGCTTTGTATTTACATCTGCACTACTTGCCCCATAGACCCTCTCAATGCAGAGTGAAATTAATTTTTAGAATATTTTATAAAATAGTGCTGAAAGTATCATCACTTTGTTTTTCCATTCTTTCTCCCAAAACAAAATTAATCTTGATGCTTTGTATGTCTGTCTTGGAATAGGATTTGAGGGGAAAGCTTGAGGAAAATAAAAAACCCCTGGGTGACAGTACTTTATTTCTCTCTCCTGACATCTTCAGATATGGTGGTTTTGTTTGTTTCATAATACTGGGTAAGAATTAAGGACATATAAAGAAGAAAAAGATAGTGTTTTGGGTTTTTTTTTAAGAAAAGACCTGAAGAAAGTCCAAATAAGTCTTTGAAGACTACAAGAGACCCATCTTTTCTATGAATATTTTTGAAATTGTTCCCACTACCTTAATTAATCTCTGATTTAAATCACTCTGCCATGACTCACACCTGCACTGCCTCAAAACAAAAGAGCAGTTGGTGACTGTAAGGTCACTAGGACAGGGAATTTGTCTTGCTCTGTGAAACTGCATGAATGTATGTAACCCATATTACAAGTGCTATATAAGACCTATTATAAGGTTAGTAGGCTAGGAAGTCAGCTTTGTTCTCTGAAAACCAGTATAGAAGTACTGTATTATATAAAATATAATAAATGGAATATCTTTGCTGTAAATCGAGGCTATGTATGTGGAGAGAATATGTGCAAGAAGCTACAATATTACATCATATGCAGTATCTCTCATCACCCTTCTACCTGCCTCAGGAGTGCATATGCTGATCATCTTAACTTTTGGCCTGTTACAATGCTGTAAAAGTGCTTTAAATGTGGGGTGTCCTTTCGTTCTGGCAGGTGTGTGAGCTGGATATTATCTTTAATTTTGAAAAAGCTTATTTTATTCTTGATGAGTTTATAATTGGTGGAGAAGTACAAGAAACTTCAAAGAGATCTGCAGTGAAAGCCATAGAAGACTCTGACATGTTGCAGGAGGTAAGGCAGAGGAAGACAAAAGGCAAACACTTCACTTCCTACATCTTCCTTGTTTGACAGAAACTTAAAATACAGTTAAGCACTTCTGGTACTTAATTAGCCAAATGTGTCTTAAGTTCAGTCTCAATAGGTACAACAATGCAGTTAAGGTAGAAGTTATGCAAGCTTTCAGTTCAACCCTCTTGGTGTCTTGCGGACTCATCTGGAGGCTCTTTATATATTGCCATTGCTCTCTTGCAGCTTAACTGCTAGAGTTTCTTGGATATTATATTAAGAAACAGTTTAAGACACATCTAAGAAATTATATAAGAATGTAATCTAAGATTATACTTTATGTATACATATGCATATATAAATACAGAAAAATCTATTCTGTTTTCACCAATATATTGGAAACAGATGATTTACCATTAACATTTAGAATTGGAATGAGTCTGTGCTGGCAAATTCCACTTTCATTGATAAACACCTGTGTAGATTTTCTGCAGGGCACAAATACGTAGCCTTTCTTCAGAACCCTACAGGAATTATCTTCTGTAACTTGTACTGTTGAGCCAGGAATGGCAAAAGCAGTTGAATGTGATGGATTCACTTCATTTTTTCCTAGGTGGTGAAGGATCTGTTCTAATACTGAAGGAAACAGCACACTGGTGGAACTAGCTAGGGGCACACTATGCGAGTCAAACAGTTTTTCAAAGTGGTCTGGCATTTGCACATGAAACTAGGCCAGCTATGTACAAAGGCCAGCTAGACATGATGAGTTTAGAGATGGGGTGAGTTTACAACCATGGTATGTCATGATTTGAAGATCAGATTCTAAAAGGCTGTTAAAGGTTTTTAAAGCAGAATTATTTGGACATTTTAATTAATCTAATCTAATTCCATGCAAAACTACAATTGTCTTCAAAGAGGACGAGAGGGTTTGTTTGAATATTACTGTACTGCTCCATAATGCATCAGTTGTTTCTTTTTTTTTTTTCCCTCCAGACAGTGGAAGAGTACATGAACAAGCCTGCATTTTAATGTTAAAACTACCTGGAGGGGAACTGCTGTATGCACCTGTAAAATGCACTTCCTGAAATTGCTTCCCAATGTGCCAGATCCTCAGAGAAATACCAAAAACCAATAACTAAAGGGCTTTGTTTGTATAATGTCGAAGATGAAGGTCAGCTAATGTAGCACAGGGTTTAACAATTCTGTACTTGCATTACTCTGCATATGAGTTTCTCGGAATTGTTACTACCCTTGATCTAGTTTCTCTTCTTGCTGAAATAAACATTTGTTTTGTACCATGTCTTTTAGCTACGGGTTTTGTCATCATAAAATGTTACTCTGACAGTACTTTGAAGAGGTATTTTTACTAGTTTTGGTCCACTGCTGACCATATGACTCTACTTTTGTACAAATGTCCATTGTTTTGAATGTAATGATTATTCTGCTCTAATAATAATTTTTTTTCTAAAAGCCAAATCGTTGTGGGCCCTGATTTCACAAGCTTGTTTTGTAGAGATTAACCCATCTAGTATAAAAGAAATACGCTTCTCTTTGGACCAGCCCCTTTCTTTCACTATCTTCCTTCTATTTTCTGCTCTAGTCTGCTAGTAAGACTGCTCCAACTGCTCTTAGCATGCACTCCACACCTCCATTTAATCTGGAAGACTGTTCTGACTCAAGGTAGGCTTCTTTCAGGTTTAATGAATCCTTTTTGCTGCTGTGGATAGCCTGTTTCTGTCTTTCTCCTCATTTTTCTACCCACTTCATAGATCCCCTGGACCTGGACAAAGGCTACAATGTTTGGAAGTGTGCAACTTGAGAGAAGGAGATACCCTGAAGAGAAGAAATCAGTCTTTGGGATTTTAGGGTGAAGATCATCTCATATATCTTCTGACTCTGTATCCACCAATAACCATCTTCCCCAGTAGAGTTTTTCAGTCCCCAGTTTACACACCTGTTGGGATGATCAGCTTTCTAGTAGTTGAACACGGCCCATTTTTGTGAAGGTTGGACAATTTAATCAACCCTTTATAACTTTGCAAGCTGCACAAAGGGAAAAAGGATTAAAATAGTAGAGAGGAGAAAATTAGCTGGACTGTGCATCTTACTATGTGTTACAAAACATGGTAGCTGTTTGTGGGGAGTCAGGTGGTTAACTCGCCTGTCTTTCTGTCAGTGCAACTTGGACTCTATTATAAACTCTACAAACTGATTGAACTGGCTTTCTTAGAGAGATTATTTCAGCCTTTAACAGAATTGAAAGCTCAGAGAAATTCTATTTATCTTAGCCCATAATTTAGAGCTAGATGTTTTGTCTCTGTCAAATCATGAAATTATCCTATACAAAAATTAGGTAAAATCAGACAAATATGCCAGAATGATCCAAGCATTGATTCACATTTCCCTTCAACATATATTTTCTTTGATTTCTGAGATGTACAGTCAGTATTTGCCTTCAGGGATTTTTCTAATCTTTAAATGTCCTGCATGCTTATTCTAATTTCTTCATTGCTGCTTCTTTCGTGGTCTGTTTGTATCTTCCTGGGGAGGGGATTTGAGACTTTTTTTTGGAGGGTGGGAGCTCTTTTTCGCATGACAACTTTGCTAATTGTCAACCCACTTTTCTGCCTGTGTTACCTAGTCTGTTAGTAAAGCTGTGACAAGCTGGTTCATAGCGTCATGCTGCTCTTTTTATAATTACTTTATCCATCTGTTTTCTCTGTATTGATGTCAAAGGCATACTTTCAGCATTGAAAAAATAGTGAAATTGCTGAAGGGCTTTTAATAGCTCTGAAGACATTCAATTTAATAGTAAATTAATGAAGTTGTATGAGCTGTATATTATTTTCTCATGGTTTGAAATGAAGTTTATTTTAAAGTAGAGTGTTTAATTGATTAAGAAGCCACTTCAGAATGTGCAAAGAGGCTCTTTCTGCTCTTTACTTTTATAAGTGACTTCTATTCAGTGAAATTATCAGTAGTTTCATTTGCTTTTACTCTTTTTTTTTTTTGGAGCCATGCTGTGATTCTCTGACTCTTATAACTGTCAAGTTGCTTGAATTCTGGAGTATTATCAAAATAGGAGTTCCAAAAAGGTTTCTTGGTATGAATAAGGGTATCATAAGCCTGTCTCTTCAGTCATTCTAAGAAGAGCTGTAGGACTTCTTTCTCTCCCATTTAAAATGAAGAAGAATTCCTTATGGAAAAAAAACCAATACATTAGCTAGGGGTACTTATGCTAGCTGTATCACTGTAGCATCTGAAATAAATAACATTGCCAAACTGAGGTATCCAGTGTCAACTTGAGAAGTGTGAAGGAATTAGTATGGTTTTCTTGCCCTAGTGCAAAATGTCATTGGAATATGTGTCTGTTGTGCCAACTGCCTTTGTGCTACAAAGTTGGATGGAAAGTGTGTTAACCACTCAAAAGAACTGCTAAGTTATATTCGTGCTCTAAGATTCCTGTTGCTATTGCCTACGAATGGGCTACACAAAGTAAGCAGGTGGGTATTACTTAATGTGACTTTTGCAAGTGTCAGTCTGTATGTATGGCATACTTAAGAGCAGATTGGTTTGAAACATAAAGCTTGTATTTATACTTTTTACAACCTTCAGTGAGAAGGGGGTCACTTACCTAAGTGGTGTTATAATGGCATTCAGCTCTACCCAACTCTTTCTCCAAAGGGAAAAAGCCCCAGTGAAACCCAGTTATTGTCAGGTTACCTTTAGGTCATAGTGTCAGAATGCCTGTGCAAATCTTTGTGGCATTCCATTGCCATCAACAGGACTCTACATAGATTAGTGCACTGTGGAGTATAGCTCATCAGAAGATCTATGTCTCTCTTGATATCTTAGTTCTTTGATATTTGTTAAAGCAGGAGATACATATATCTTTGTATGTATTAAAAAATCTCTCTGAACTGTTGCCCATTTCATTTGTGTTTGCAGTTGACGTTTCTCTTTCCAACCTGCCTGACTATTCTAGGAAATGCTCAGTGTAAAGTTTTCTGGGATTAGTTTATGAAATTATTATCAAAAAAAGTATTAAAAACCAGGTTCCTTAACTGTTTATCTTGTATCTTTCACACTTATCTAAACTCTCAGCTTGCTGACAAGCTTCAAGCCCCTATGTCCTAGTTTGCAAAACCGCATTTACTGAAATAACCATTAATCATGATCATGTTGCTAGCCTAGATTCCCTTCCCTGCTTTCTCCAGCTGTATCTAACAAAAAGCTTCGTGATTTTCTTACTAGCATCTCTGCCTGGAGGATCTTACTGTGATCTTACTGCTTACCAGTTGTGACAGGGCTGGTTCTCTGTCATGCAACTATCTGCAACTCATAAGCTGTGACATCTTTGAACATATCACGGCAATTAAAAAGAGAGTGAGACAGACATTAGACTGGGATAAAAATAAGTGTAATAATGTCAAAAGGAATATTAAAAGTATGACAAGTCATCATGAGTGAGAGGGAAGGGTGGCAGGATCTCACAGGATTCATGAATTCTTACCATTTCTGTTTCTTTTTTTCATTATGCATTTCTGAGTGTTGTGGCTCATTAAAAGGTGTCAACTCTTGCAAATAACTGTAGGAAAATTGGCATTCAGGTTATCTCCCACCAGCCTTTGTTTAACAAAAAGCTACTGAAAGTGAATCTTCACCACCTCTCCCTAGCTGCTCCTGCAAGAAAAAGCCCTGTGCTTTCAGAAACCCAGGTGGGAAACTTACTGTAAAGTTTAGGTATGGTCTGGATTTATGTTGGACAGAGTAATGCTGTACTTATGAAAGGATGGATTACTATTTTTTCATTTATTTTACAGTCCTTTCAATAGATAACATATTTCTTATCCTCTGCTTAGCACTGTGCTGCATTGGAGTAATACAGCGTGCAGCAACGGTGTGTTAGGGGTCAGGAGGGATTGGTTATAAGGAAAGATTAGAACAGTGTGAGTGAGGCTTTCAAAGATACCCAGAGACATTCAATCAACAGTCCCCTCAAAATAATAAGTCTCAATACAGTTCATAAAGAGAGAAAACTCCTATCCGTGTCTATTCATGACATTCTACTCCACTGAAAATGCGTTAGAAAATAGTTCTGGAAGCACAGCTCCTGTGCGAGGGGGACGTTGCTCTGGCCCTGCGTAAAATGACTAACCCAAAGGTCTCAAATCTGCAGTTAATCCCTGTGGTGGGATTTTCATTAACTTTATCTGATGCCTTTATGAGCATGGAGTCTGCATCATCACTTACATCATTATATTTTTGGTTTAGATAGCTGCCAAGAACTTGTGAGCTCAGACCAGGTAAAAGCATCCGTCTGGGGAATTTGACGACAATCTTATTGAATTGAATAGTGTGCATGTTCCTTAGCAAGGTCATCGTACAAATAGAATATAGCTGTTGATCTAAATGTCTGTTAGGATTTTTCAGTGATTTTTTTTTTTCATGAAGGTAGCTGGTCTAGGTTGAAGTATATAAGGTGGAAGCTTAGTGTTTATAGCAGAAATAATGGGCTGTGCTGCAAGAGCCTTAGTGTTTGCTGTCATGGAAACCTGTTGCCTTGGAACATGACTAATGAGACCCAGGCTAAGGGGAAAGAAGAAGCTATTCTTGAAATTATTGTTCAGCAAACCCTAAGACCAACAACGTACATTATCATAAATTATAATTATTTCAAGTTCTGTTGTCTAGTCCACATAACCTTGTCTTTTTATTTATTTATTTATTTAACAGCTCTTGTCACCACATGTTTTCATACAAAGAATGCTATAAAATAGTTCAAAGCTAATCCTTTGGCCATCTAGAAATAAATAGCATCTTATTTGCATTCGTCTTTCCCAGTACACTACAAAATTTGTCCAACTTCTGTGGAAAGGACATACTGAAGACAATCTTGGGGCTGGTCTGGAATGCCCCAGTAAGCTGGGGAGTAGTTAGCAGTTTAGCTTAGGATTTTTGCCTTTGGTTGTAGTCGTACGTTTTAAAGACAGTCCAGGTGTATGAGGTAGGGAACGCTTCTGTGTATGTATCCATACAGGAAAATCTGGTTACCCCTGTGTATCAGTGTGGTAAGATTGCTGCTCTCTAATGCTGAAAGGACACTTGGTGGGGGGAAAGTACAAAAGGTATCTTAAAGTTTACTTTACCCTTCTGTCATCTCCTTTAAAGTTCCCACTGAGAAGTCTCCTCTCTTCTGGAGCTTCCTGCTCCAAACCCGGTACGTGTCATTACGTACCAGATTCTGCAATGGAGAATAGAGTGCTGATGTTTTTTTCCTGCAAAGGTGAATTTTGTGTGTCTGTTGTAAAAAACAGTGCTGAATGTAGAAGCCCTGGTTACACAGGGTGACAAATTGATTACAGCTTGCGATGGATTTCAGCTGCTCTCTGGACCAGGATCTTGCATGAATAAATTGTCAGCAGCTGTGTAAGTCTCCCTGCCTTGCTCAGATCAGGGTCCTTCTGGAAGCTACCAGGGAGAAGTCAGCCTTAGCTGAGCAGAGCCAACAAGGACAAATCATGGAGGAACATCTTTATGGAAGTTTCAGGTGAAAGAATATGTCCTTTTTTATTTCTCTGGAGGGCTTGGGATGTGATCCTAGGTGAGTATTATGCTGGATAACAGCTCTGAAAGAACAAACTGACAATGTGGTAAGAAAGGACTATTCTGGGAAAAAGAACAAGGAACTGGCTGGGTTTGTAAACTGACAGCTGCATTTGGGGTGAAGGAGGATTTTTTTCTGGTGTCTGTTGTCCGTGACAAGGTGGTCCTTGTTCTCAGAGAAGAAAATGGCTTGGGTAATCAGTTCTTGTTTGGCAAGGACTGTCACGGAGTGTTATGTTGGCAATGTCAAGAATGTTCTGCTGGTAAAAAGGTACTGAAGAGGGTAATGAACTATTATAAATTATTTTTAAATACAGTAATAAAGCCTTGCTTCATTTTGGTTGGGTTATTGTGGGGAAAAACATAACATTTAGCATGACAGTTCTGTCTCAATGATGATGAAAACAGTATGTCAAAACTGTTACGTAGTAGTGTATATTCTAACATTTATGTTTAAGCCTGGCATAAAAATGGAAAGCCTGGGACCTCAAGTAATTGTCTTGTTCATCCTTCAGTCCCAGGCAGGGTCAGCTGCACTTAAATTGTATCTGATTGCTGTTTTTCTAACTTCATCAAATCAGCCCGTGGTGGAGATCCCAAAATGTTCTTGGGACAGTTTGCCCTGAAACTAAACTCCCCTCTCAGTTAAAACGCTCTTCCTAATGACACCTCCAGCTTTCTGACTGCGACATAAGCCCAGTACTACTTGCGATAGCAAGCGTAGGTATAGAAATCCCTTTATGACCTTTCTCTTTGCAGCAGCCTTTTAAGAGGTTCTCTGTTTTGATGTCTAATTCCCAGGAAACGCTTAGGGAGCAATGCAGTACAAGGATCGCTGTGCCTTCAGTATGGGGGTATTGGGTCATTTTAGCCATGATTCTGTTGCGTGAACCGTATTCAGTTGTGGCTCGTTGGTGGCTGGTCAGAAAATTTAAATAACTATATTGATGAAAACCGTAAGCACAACTCCTTTCTCTTTCTCCTATTTTCTTATACTCTGTAACTGCTCATAAAAACTGTGCATGAGTCTGGACTCAGCAAAGTGCTTTGGGGTGTCCTCTGTTACAAGCACGTAAGAAAGCTCGGGCTGCCCTTGTATTTTTGAAGGTTAAAGGAATCCCTCTGCCTTGCTGGCTCAGCACTGTGGAAACAGCTATTTCTTTTCAGATGTAGAAAAGGGGAGTTCTCTTCACCATTACAACTCTGGAGTCATGCTTTAAAATAAAATAAATGAGAAATTAAGTTTGCTTAAATTCTAACAGGTGATGGCTGTGGGTGGGAGGTTCCTGCACATCGTTTTCCAGCTGGAAAGCAGCGGAAGAGCTCGCCTCCAGGCAGGGCTCTGCTGGAGAGAGGGGAGCTTAAAATGTGAAACCAAGGCAAGCGGTGAAGGGAGACATTACGACAGGGAGGATCTCTGCCTTGCCTGGCTTCTCTGGCGGATGCTGGGGTCAGCAGTGCTGGAAGCGGGGCCGGGGCTGCTGGTGACGGGCTTCAGCCGTGCCGAGGGAGAGGAGCTGCGCTCGTGTTACCGGGCCTTCGCGAGGTGCGCGGCCTGCCACGGACCCCGAAAGCGCGGGGCAGGGCAGCTTGCTGCCCGCCAGGCCCGGGCTGAAGTCGCTTGTGCTCGTCCCTCGTCCCCGCAGAGCACCCCGCCGGGGCGAGCTGGGGAGCGCGAAAGCTTCCGGT
>NW_010516176.1:24390-36779 GCF_000687285.1 Phaethon lepturus
GAGGGCGGGGCCGGAGCTCGGGCGTGTGGTTTAATGAGACATGGCCATGCCCCATGTAGGACTCGGCTTTGAAAAAGTATATCGACTTAAAGTGCTTTTACTCCAAATCGTTAGTGTTTCACTGCGTGGGAAGGGCTAAGAGCACACATAGACGGCTGATCTCTGAGAAAGCATGGAGGTCGGGTGAGTCCCGTTCAGCAGATAAGCGCCCGGAGAACGTCCCTGGCTGCTGCGATGGCTTCCAGAAGAAATGGGAGAGTAAGTCCTTTGGGACAGCGGGGGGAGTGGAGGAGCGGGCTGGGAGGCACAAGGGGTTGCTGCTGGTTGACTTGTCCTGCCATGTGCTAACAAGCAGAGCGGCCTTTGTGTTCAGTGCTAATAAGGTTGCCCCAAGTGCTATAGCCAAGGTGGAGCATCCAGTTCTCTCCTAAGGAATAGGAGAAATTGGAGACCCCAAATACTTGCAGATTACTCGGGTAAAAGGAAAAACTAACAGAAAAGCAAAGGAGTGGTCAGAGGGGGATGAGAGCCTGTGTTTTCTTTCTGTTCCTTAATGAAGGTACAAGGACTGTAGTTCCTTATAAGAAAGTACTGATGGCAAACGTGTGATTGCTGGGGGGGGTCATTTTTAAAAATAATTACTTTCTACAGCTGCAGAAGGCTGTGTATGTGAGGCCGAGCAGGAGTGGAAGTGCTTGCTGCTCCCTTTCTGCTCCACAGTGATCCTGGCCAGGAGGAGGGAGGTCCTCCAGGGCTCTGGCACGCAGCTTCCCCTCTGCACAGCTTGGGGAAGCAGGAGATGTCTTAGTCAGGGGTGGCTGCCAAGAGCACTGGAGAAGTCGAAGTCCTCATTGCCAGCTGGCAGCGGGAGTGATGGCAGCCTCTCACGCTTCCAGCATCCACGCGGGAGCAGGGCAGAGAGAGGGTGAGGCAGCCTGCGGGAGGGAAGATTTTTTGCAGGAGGGAGGAATAGGGAAGAGGTCCTTCCAGATGCGGTCTCCACGACGTTTGGAGAGGAGTTGTTTCAGCAGTGTTATCCACAGCTTTCAACTCCTCCTGCTTTCCATTTCTGTATGGCCTGCCCCTGCCATACTCTCACTCCCACTCTTTCACAACCCTTCCCTGTTTTCTCCAACTTCGTTTTCCTTCCTTTCCTTTTCCTGCTCTCTGCCCTTGCATAAACTCCCCTTCCCCTGCCGTCTTTTCCTTTCTCGACCCGCCTCTAACTGCCTTTCCACAGAGGGAAAGAAAGGGCCTGTCTCGCCAGGGAAGGTGGTGGAGCCCCAGGGCCGTACCCTGCTCCGCCCTCCGCTCCTGCTGCCAGCACTCCTCCGACCTCTTCCCCTCTTCTCCTTTCTCTGCTTGTTTCTGTCAAGAATGCAAAGTCTTTTGGAAAGCCTTGTTTGAGGAATGCCCACATTTCTGGTATCGTATTCCCCAGTTCTCCTTGCATAGTGGCAGTGCTCAGTCCAGCTCGGGTGGATTTTGCAATACAGCGATGCCGTGTATAGTGCCTTACTGCCACTAGGTAAGATGGCGGCTAGGTGCTTTTTCAAATTGAAATGCTAGTTAGGGTCTAAACTTGAGATTGAGGCATGTGCAATCTTCAAGTCCGTTAGCACTTCATTGCTAATTGATTCTAGAAAGATAAGCAATGAAAGTATTTTCACTCCCATTTTGGAGTACTCTGTTCTCCGGAGTTAACTCGGATACCCAGCGGCCATTTTAGCTGTGAACTTTCCATCTCGCTGCTGCACACCTATGTGAGAAAACAACTTCTGACTTGGACTGCAGATAAGACAGAGACCCCATAGAAAAACAACCAGTCAAACCAAGTCAAGGCTAGGAATACTAACAGCCAAAGGGTCAGACAGGAACCCCATCTCTGCAAAGTGATGTAAAGATAATGTTGATTTTTTGTTTTTTAATAGAAAAATGTGTTGGGCAGAGGCTTGTGTCATGGCAACTCTCAGCCTGTGTGTAATGCTGTTTTTCTTGTACTTGTTGAATATCCAGCACCTTTTCTGAGATACGTGTTTGGTTGGTCACTTCAGTCATCCTTGGGCGTTCATACCGTATCTT
Organism: Phaethon lepturus; assembly: GCF_000687285.1. NCBI lineage: Eukaryota > Metazoa > Chordata > Aves > Phaethontiformes > Phaethontidae > Phaethon > Phaethon lepturus. Next base: position 26,473 of record NW_010516176.1, read on the forward strand.
GTGGCCTGACGAAGTAAGGGGCAAGGAGTGCAAGTGGGAGCGCAGCCGTACTCAAGCAGCATTTTCCAGCTCTGGCACAAACCCCGTGTGTGCGGGCAGCCCCCACGTCGCCATGCTGTCTTTCCAAACCCTGCTTTGCTCCCTAATTGATGCCTTTTGTGGAGAGATTGAGCGAACAGCAGTATTTCTTCTTCCGGCACCACGCTGGGAGAGGTCGGGGGCGGCGGGCTGCAAGCGCTGCTGCCCTCCAGGCAGCCGGCAGCGGAGCTATGGTATCTCCTGCCCCCGGCCGTTGCCGCTCATGGTGAAGAGCGAGCGGCTGCTGTCTGGGACGCGATGCCGCAGGAGCTGGGCTTGGAGGAGGCTGCGGCTTGCCTTCGCAGCCTAAAGCTAGCAAAGATAATAAAATATCACAGATGTTAGTAATTAATCCCACGTAAGAGCTAAATCTCGAATTACCTTGCTTGTTCCCCTCTCCATTGCCTTGCAGATTTTCTGGGTAAAATGCCATTGTCCATGTGACAGAAGGACTTGCTGTCTGGAGTAAAAATCTGAGTTTTAACTGCAGCGAAACCACCCCTTTCTAGATTACTACTTCTGCTTCTAACTTTCATGGCACTGGGCCCAGGTTCCTGCACAAAGATAGGGAATCATGGCTGCATTTATGTACGACTTTTATCATCGCTGCACATTTCAGGGCAACCTTAGCATTCCATGGAGGCAATGGGGGGGTTTGAATTTGGCAGCACTGGACTTGTTGATGCTTCTCTGCATGTCTGTTTGGGCACCCTTATTGGGTGTTACCGGGAAGTATTATTTGGCCAATTTCAAGGACATCGGGTTGTTGCTTGTTATGTCAAGACATACCAGCTACTTTGGGTTGTGTAAACACCTTGTGAAAATACTCCCACCTCGCTATGAGCGTGGGGAGAGCCAAGACAGGGTGCTCGCCGCCCTGCCGAGCTCTGCTGAGCGGGGAAGCGTTCCTGCGAGATGCACAAGAAGGGTTTACTAAAAGGCCTAATGCTGGGGTTTGGTTTTGATTTTTGAGTCAGCATCTAATACATCAGCTTGCCCTGGGAAGTACATTTTATGTTTTTAGCATTCAACGAAAAGTTTACCCTTTGAAGGAGCGGTCGGTGCATATGCACAGTGTAACTGCTCAGGCAGCAGCAGCAGAGATGACCCCTGACCAAACCCGGTGTGTTTGGGAGGAAGTTCAGGCTGTTATGCTGATACCTTTTTTTATCTTTTTAATGAAACCTCCTTCCTGCCATTTCAGAGGAGAGGAGGGTTTGACGTCATGTGCTGATGAGTCACTGCTTTTAACAGGCCAGCAAGCAGGGATTGAGAACGCTGTCTGGAGCAGCTGCTCTGTTAATCATTCACAAAAAGCCCAGAGAAAGCTCAAGGGGAATGCTTGTAAATAATTAAATTTCTGTTTTCATTATGAAGATGCAGTTGATTTACCTGGATCTGCTAGAATCCAGGTATTGAGAAGTGAGGGAGGAGGACAATGATCTCGTCCATTTATTGATGCCACTGTAAATAGCTTTTGGATAGTCATTGGTGTCAGTCAAGCATATACATGATTTAACAATTTCATGCAAAGTTTATGTAATATAGCGCTGACCGTCAGCTATATCTCACCTGCTGCAATCGCTTCAACCATACCCATGTTTTCTAGAGGAGAGTTCTTGGGGAAGCAAATGCCCTTGATAGGGCAAGACATGGATTTTACTGGAAGGCTGAAGGTCTGGCATATTTCATAGCCTATTCTCAAAGGAAGCAGAGTTGTCCAGGTTTGTTCACTGATGGTTCTCCTGCTCATAAACACCTTCTGGGGATGACTCCATCATTTTGAATTAATGCTGAATCAGTATCTTGGCAAGATATATTGCACTCATCCTTGTTGTGATCCGTTTTAAACTTCAGTTGTCAACATGCAATGATCAGAGAGTTCCTTAGATTCTGCTTGGGATGAGTAGGACTGTTATTTCAGCTGAGGTCCAAACTGGATAAATTCCTACGTGGTGAATTATTCACTGCTCAACTCTTCCTTTTCTATGTTGTTTAAGTGTCTTTGACAAGATCTTCTGCCTTTTACCCAGAGAGAGAATAAGATGGGCAGTTTTACTCCCAGAGCAATCCCATCCCCTAACTGGTCAGTTGAAACTGCCTTAGAACAGAAGCATGCCACTTGACTTTGACAAAATGTTAGATTTAGCTTCACCTACACAGTCAGAGTGCTGGGACCATTAAGGGAGTGGGATTGCTTACAAACATTTACTTTAATTATCTATACAATGTGAGTAGAAAGTTGTTATTCTGGCTGGCAGAGGAATAATGAGAAAAAAACCCACACTATGAAACCATTTGAGTCTGAAGAACCTTTCTGTCTTTGCGCATTGTTTTCATGGATTTATGATATCCCACTGATGTGTAGGCAGAACCTTGTTAGCTACAGCCATTGAAAGAGCAAACTTTTAAAAAATGTGTTGAAAATGGGATATGTTTTTCTTCTTTCAGCACTGTGGCCAATTTACCGTGGATTTACTTTCTTGAATTGATTAGTAGAAAAGTTTAACTTATCATATCAACTTCTCCATACGCACGTTAGCCCCAAATTCTAAAGCTTCTTACCACAGCAAAACGCACTTATTCCAATGGGCTGCACTATTCTTGATAGATGGAAAAAAATGTTGATAGATGAAGCCAGTAGTATCACTGTGGAAGAGAGAGTTGTCCTAGAAATGCAATAGCTGATGATTTGCCATTTCTGTAATGAGATGATTTCCAGAGCCCACTTCTCAGTCTGCAGATACAATGGTCCATCTGGACCCTTTCAGAAAAGTTGGCCTCACTCTGTGAGCAGGTACGTGCCTCCTGGTGGGGTAGGAGAGTGGGGTGTCTATTTAGATATTTAGGGGGGACAGGGAAGGACCAGCAGAGATGTTATGTGAAATCTTCTGAGGGAACAGGGGCTTCACTGGGATGGATTGAAATCTGGGATGCCAGCAACAGGCTGACTGTCCTGAGCTGGGAAACTAGAGCCAGAAGGATGGGGAGAGTGGTGGGCTAAACAAGCAGCTGAGCTGTAGCTCTTCTGAAGAGCAGCAGAAGTAGAGATAAATGAAGGCCAGAGGATCACTGGAAAGGCTTTTTTGCAGACATGTAGGAATTGGCATTGGTGCAGAAAGCAGGAGGTCCCTGCTGAGGACTTCAGAGGATGGCTGGCCTGGCTCTTTCCCAAGAGGACAGAGATGAGCCTGAGAAGTAGTAGGTTCTGGGACCAGGATAGCTGATGCTTCAGTGGGGTGAGTTTGGGGTTGTTAAGGTTTGTGTGCTGTCTGTATGTAACTGGGAGATGGCGGGTGTACCTGGGTCATCATATAGCACAGGACACTAGCTACGGAGAAACTGGGAACAAACTGGGACTGAAGTGGGAGAGCAGGATGGGAAAACCAGTAATGATGTGCCCTTTTCACAAGGGTGAGCTGGTATCTACCAGGGGACATGAGAGGGAAAATTTTGGACTTCACATGGCAGAACAGAAGCACTGAAGAAATGATAAGCAAACAGGTTGTATCCATCTTTTCAGATCGTTGCCATGCTGTAGTGGATAGTGTTGTCCATGCAAATCCATGGAAGGTGCTGGCAGAAGGAAATGGGGTTTGCATTGGTTTTGGCAGTGGTAGAGCTCAATTTACAGATGTTGACAGCGAGAGGTTCTGTATATACCCTGTCCCAAGTGATCGGAGAAAGTGAACCAAGTGTCTTCCCTATAGAATCACAGCCTGAGGAGAAGGGTGCCCATGTAACTGGGGCTGATATGTAACTTTGGTCCTGTGGCACATCCTTCTTGGAGCTGCTCTTATTTGACTTCTGCCTTCTGAGCCTTTGAGGATTCCTATGTTCAAGTTGCTACTAATTTTAAGGCCTGGAGAAACTTAAATATTGAAAGCTGTGATTCTAATAAATTAATGACATTATAAGTATACCTAGCTTTACTAATAAATCCAGATATTGTGAGATTTGAATTCTTCAGCATCACAAGCCACTGAGTCTGGGATGTGCGATAAAGCCCAGTGTGACTATCACAGCTTAGGGTGGTTATTTATACTAGCAGGGGAAAAGGTATCAGCAAAGCAAATTGTGTTGCTTACAGATGGAGCATATTTTGTATGGCGTACAATAACAATGAAGGTCATCTTTCAGAGCAAAGTTGCTATTTAAAAGTTGAGGAATATTGAAAATAGAGGAAATCAAGCAGGAACTTGCAAAATATGAGACTAAAACAAAACCAAGAGGAAACAGTTAAAATCTAAAAAGAACACTGTTCCTGAGGCCTCATGTCACATGTTGATTCTACAAAAGATGCTTTTTTTCAGTTGCTTGTTAAAAAGGGTCCTACTGAAGGGTTATTGTTCCTTGAGAAGTCAGATGCATTGTATAGTTCAATATCATATTAAAAAAGAAAAGGATTTCCAGAAAGATGTGGATGCAAGAAAACAATAAAGCCTGAAGAGGTTTTTAAAAGCCACCCAGAGAAATTGGCCTTGTGAGGTGTATTACAAAACTGAGAGGCAATCAGCAACAAGAAATCTTCTGGGACACCATAGCCTAAGTCTGCTTGTAATCCTGAGCACCTGGGAGCCTCTGATCTCCCTCTCCTGGAGGCCTCACTGTGTGGATGAAGACAGCTGATGGCGCTTGCTCTGGCATTTCTACAGCTGGAGGCAATCTCTGTGGGAGGGGGTGGCAGGTTTAAAAACAAGTTCGAAAATTTTCCTTATTCTCCAGCCACATTTATTTTTTCCTAATTGCAAAGCAAGTGTATTTTTAAAAAAAAAAAAAACTGATTCAGCCAGACATTTAATCCTTTGCTGTCTACCCAGAAAAAAAGTGTGAGTTTGGAAAAATACTAATTGGAGAAAGGTTAACGAAAGGGACCAAAACCACCTGTGATTAAACCATGGGCTCTGGAACATTTCACCAGCCTAGGTCAAGAGTAACCAGACATTGTCCAGTGAGTTTTGACATAAATTGTGGACTCAGGCCAGTGTCCATCAGCCCTTTGACATTAAAGGGTGGTTATTCCCTCCCTCAGGTGCTCTCATCAGAGTGTAAGCCTGTCTGCTTGCCTGCCTTGGTGCTCGTTAGCAATCACAGTGTTGTGGGGTAGGAAAAAGCACAACTGGTTGCTGGTCAAATAATCGGATTTCTTCCCTTGCTTCTGGCCTCTGGATTTGTGCTCAGGAGAGCTCATCTAGACTCCTCGAACCTGCTGGCTCGCCAGCACTGCAGTCAAAGTCTTACACGGCAAAGCACTAGGGGGTTCTTGTAACGCCGTAGCCTATTACGTTAGATTATTGACAGAGCACTCAAAGATTGGATCATGATATTTCTGTTCTTTGTTTCTTTTATAAGAAAAAGAATAATTTCTAAAGTTAAATTGAAAAAGTTTAAAACATTAAAGAGATACCTGTTCTCCCATGCCTGAGGGATAGGTTTGTTTTCTTCTAAGGTCGGGATAAGTTTCTCTTCCAGCTTCCATCCTTGATCCAGCACCACGTGATTTACGAAAGGCTTTGTGTTCCATGTAAGCCAACAGATCAGATGACTCCCAGTGCCTCAGCTATAATCTGTTCTCACAGGTACGGTACCAAAGGCAGAAGAGTAGTTCTGACTTTGGTGCAGTTATTAACTACTCCTTGCTTCTCTGACGTGGCTAGAGGCATCCTCAGGATCGGTCACGGCTCAAGTCCATGCTCATAAAGATGGAAATAGCTATTGCACCCCCTGCTCTGGCAGCCTGATCTTGCCTGTCGCGAGCACCGTCCTCCTGTGCGTTGTGACAGGGATTCTGGGTGTCCCTGTAAAGCTGTTCTGCATTTTGAGAGCATGGCACTTTGTCTCCTCAGAGAGACAAAGATGTGCCTTTCTTTTAGATCCCAGCCTACTAGAAAACAAGGTCAGCCTGATTGTTTTGGAACAGATGGCTTCCTTCCATGTAATGGCATTTCCCTGGCTAAATGGAGCCTGACTATACATAAATAGCAGATGCAGCTATCTGTGGATTTATAAGTGTAGTAGCAAATTACAGGGTTAGGAGAATTTAGGTTTGCTGAAAAATGACCAATTTTTTTCAAAAAAAATCAGTCAGCACTTCAGGTTACTAGATTTCTATATCTTCAGTAGTCATCCTTTAAACTAAGCTAAGCTGGCAGGTGACAGGTTGTCCCAGTCCCTCCTGGGGAAGGTTTTCAGTGGAAGATGACTGGAAGCAGCTGCACAAGAAGAGCTTGATATATTCTGAGCCGTCTCCCCCAGCAGAGAGAGGTTTTGGTGGGTTCTGTGGAAATGTGAACTAAACCAGATCTGATCTGGATGCTGAAACATGAGATTGACTGAGGTATGGGTAATGAGGCCAGAAAGAGTACAGGTGGATTAATTGGGCACAGAAAGACTAACTTACTCTTCCCGAGTAAATGCGCGCTGTTGTTAGTTTTGCTTGGTTTTTTTCAGAACACAGGGAATGACTGTGCCCCACATTCTTGTCTGTCAGTATTACATGTTTGGCAGGGGGATGGGGTGACCTACATGTCTTATGCAAGAGAGCCTTATTTGAGATTTCCTGTGTTTTTCAGGACGCATTCAGTCTGCATGCTTTTCCTGATCCCAAAGAAAAATGGGAGACGATATTAATTAACTGTTTCAAATAATACTGTGCAGGATGGAGGAGGACGATATGACCTCCAGAGGCCCATTCCAGCTCTACTTTCTATAGTTTTAAGAAAGCGCGTGGCACCGGCAGTGAACGTCACTGATGCAGGCTATTTACTCCTGTGTGAAAGAGTAGCTCTGGCAGCGTGTGGAGAGCCCTGCCTTTCCCAGGGTGGCATTCAGAGCTCTCCCCTCCAGCTTTATCTCATTAGCTCTTTTCATAAAATACAGCAGAAATATAATTCAATCACTTTGGCGTTCAGAGGCCCTGGCTCAGCACAGGACGGTCCAGCTCAGTAACGAGAGATGCTGCTTCGTGACTCATTTCCTCTCCTCGGTCACTGAGTCACTGTCCATTCTTATTGCTAAAAACTACCTGAAAAGGTCTGAATGGATTCCTGGGCACTTGATGTTTTATCTAAGTTTAGATGTGGAAGGAGGCACTTAAAGACACGGAGGTTTGTCACGTTCTCTAAAACACCATGAACTGTGTTGATATAGGTAGAGATTTAGCAAGTGTGTTTGAAAGTCTAGCTTAAAAATGTACAGGTTTTCTTTGGCCAATAGGTCATCACTAGAAAAGGACTGAACCACAAATACAGGGTCTTCAAAGGGGTTCAAATCTGAGCTAGAATTCTGTTTCGTAGCTTGGGCTTGTTTACAGAGCAGACCAGAACTCAGATCCAGATTTTAAATACTGTCAGTCTTGCAAGCCAAGTACCAAGTTCAAGTGTACAGTCAAGCAAGGACCTTGACCTCTCTCTCCCAGCTGCACCAGCCGTAGTTTACATGCCATTGTGCTCATACATCTGTGCAGGAGGAGAATGGCCACCTGGAACACCTCCACCCTGTGTGTTTGACAGCCCCTTAACTTTCCTCTGCTCACGTTTCCTTCTGACTGTATCTTTGTGTTCTTCTTTTTAACTGCTGGTTCTGCTTCCAGAAGTGCTGCCTGCTCCCCACGAGTTTGTCTCTACTGTGGGGTTTCACTCACGTTGACTGCATCCCACAAGTCTCCCTGGTCCAGCTGCAAGTCCAGAAGCTGACGTGGTCTTGGGACTGAGCCTGCTCAGCCTCTCCTTCTGGCTCACATAAAGCAATCCGCACATGGCAAGGGATTCAAGATGCTTTACAAGCAAACCCAGTTCATTACAAAACAGAGAATTTTCTAAAACAAACACTTGAGTTTATTTTAAGGATTTTTTTTTTCTTTCTTCACTGAAAGTTTTTTTGATCTTTATCAGTATTAAGGTAATCCTGTTTTAAGAAATGTAGATTTTTTTTCTTTTGAGATGGAAACTAATTTAAAACAGTAAATCCCATCATTCTGACAAAATGGCTCACTTGGTTAAACCTCTTCATAAATCCCAGGGAACAAATACCAGCAGAAGCATCAACAGACTGAAGTGAAGCTAGATGCATAATTTGTTTTTCAATGACTTTAGGCTAGCCAACCCCCCAAATTCATATGTTTTCATCCTTTTTCTTGTTTTTTGGTTATCTAATGTAATCATTATGTAGTGATGTGATATGGTGTAATATTACTTTACTCAGACCTGGTATTTAGTTCCGATAGTTCCAAAAGAGACCTCCCAACCTGCTTAGAACAGTCTGCCAGAAGGCAAACTCATTATTCAGAGACCCGCCTTATATAGATGTCCTTTCTGCTCCCAGGTAAAAGCAATGCTAGTCATGAGAACTGTTGACCCCCTCCCTATACTTGGCAGCATTCATCAACCCAACTGTTAGTCCAGAATAGTTTCTTTTGACTTTGTTGAGATCTAGTGAACATTCAAAGTGACCAAAAGAGAGTCAGGCCCACTGTAGAGCTGCTGCCTTCCTGGTCCTGTGCTCCTGGTGCTTGTGTCTCACCTACTGCACAGCTATGGCTGATAGTGGCAGCAACCAGGAGCTTGGGCTGAGACCTTTGCTTACCCCAGGAGGTTGATACACCTGCCCTGTAATAAACACACAGACCAGAATATTACCATAAGTAGGCCTATTATGTGAGACAGTTAAGAAATTAGGGGAAAACAAAGCAAAACCTGGCTCCATAAAATCTGATTAGTATTTTTTGCTAGAAAATGCTGTCAACACAAAGATTTTATTTGTGGTGTTTCATAGAGATTGGCCAAGCCAAAATGACAGTAGTTGAGCAAGGATTGACGTGTATGCCGGATTTACATGTGCTCTATCCAAAACAATCTTGATGTTCATGTGCAAGTTTAAATGTTCCCAAAGTCTTTGCAGAAGCAAGTCCCTGAAAATTAAATTTCAAAGGCTGGTAATGTATTTCCCCAGAGCTCATGGGTATTTAAATTCCTGTTTGGCTTTGCTCACTACAGAATGCATACTTCTCTCCTGATTAAGATGTTTATGAGAGATGTACAGTCAGATAAGCACAAATAACTGAGGCTGATTTAGGAGTTACTGGCCCTCAGTAACCCCTGATGATTGATGCAGTTTTGGTGTGGTTTGGGTTGTATCTTCAGTGCAGCTTCTTGGAGTTGCCTATACCTTCCTTGCGGCTCTCCTTCCACTCTGAGAGGGAGGGCCATCCCTGAAGTCTGAACCTGGCTTCTGAATTTTTGTACTTCTTTAAGTTTGCTTTTATTGGATGTATTTGAGATGCCTCAGGAAGGAACTTTAGTAGCAGGGCATTGAATATCACTGAATATTAGGGCTTCTTCATTTGGTTTTAGTTCTATAGCTGCATTTTATTTGGTCCTCTTTTCCATCATTTAAGCCATATTAAAATACAACATATGTTTTGGAACAGAAAATTAAATGTACCAAAGCAATTTGAAAACTAATAGCTATCAGGAGCTAAATTTAAGTCTGTGAGCAGCTTAGGGGTTTGCTGTTCTTGCAGACAAGTTTTCAGAAAACTCTCCAGGCAAGATGCAGAAAGGTTGCATCATTGCCACAGCTCTGGCTGGCAAAACATGCCATAGGAGCAGAATCCCGTTGCTTAGCGACTTGTGAAAGATGATTAACCCTTTCCCAGCACTGCCCAATATTTGTACGGAAGCCCTCCTGAGGCATCTTTGTGGACAGTAATTGAATATGAAGAAACTACTCTAATATCTTTAGCTACTAGATGTATTGATTTATTCATCATTAATGTTAAATGAAGGGCCGTCTTAATCTTACCACTAGTTACTGAAGGAGATCACCTTATCAAAGTAAGTCATTCTTCCATAGTATGACATGCAATTATTGCCAAGGAAGGATCATATAATTACAGTAAAAATGGAGTAAGAAGTGATTAAAAATGATCTGGGGGTGATGGTGATTAATGCTACTGCTGATATTTCTTCATATGAACTCAAATATTTCTAAAACATCTGCTAGGTTTAAAGACTGAGTCCACGTATTAACATTGCTCTTGCACAGGGTGCCTTAAAGCAGAGTTGGATAGCAAAGGTAGTGAGGGAAGTTCCTCACTTCTCCTTCCAGTGCAACAGGGAAATTATAAAGGTAATTTTAATCTGAAAACACTCCTTTCAATTAAAAATAGAATTAATCTCTGAGGTTGATGGGCTGCAAAATTTCAATTTTCTTCTTAGAAAGATACCTGA
>NW_010516176.1:36792-54922 GCF_000687285.1 Phaethon lepturus
GGTGTGGTGGGTGTGTTTGGTTTTACCTGGCATCACCCTTTTGCAGATACTCTGGTGCAGAAATTTTCCATATGGTGTTACTGATATGATCCGGTACTTTCGTTGATATATTTTTCAAATGTGATCACTTTGCATGGTGTTCACCTCATCCAACTGGAGCTGTCTTAAAATTGGATGTGGAGTCAGTCTAGCCATGTACAGTCAGAGCAAGAGGAGCAATTCTGATGGGTCATTCATTACATCTCTTTGAAACATACCCTTGGGTGGGCTGAACTGCCCTGGCTTGCCACCTTTTGAAAGCAGCCTGGAAAGACCATTGCACTCCAGCCTACAGCGAGTGCTGGGTGAGATGAGCCAGCCTTCTGGTTTTAGCAGTGCCTTGTGTAGCGTTATTTCCACAAGGATAGCTTTCTGGTGTTCAGTATGCCGCTTAATAACAGCGGCAGAGCAACAGGGTTTTCAATTGCAGCGGTTGAAAAAGCCTCACATAGGAATAGGGGTTAAGGCATAGATAAAAGATTTTAAATTGCAGTGGCCTGTCTTTGTGAAATTAGCTGGTAATAAAGGTAAGAATTCCCCCGGAGCAAGAAACACTGTGGGTTTCACCTCTCCCCCTCGCAGTGTTCCAGCAGCAGCAATTAGTTTCTGTAACTATTGACCCTCAATTCTGGTAGCTTGGGGCCGGGTTGGGGCTGTTGACGGCCGAGAAGAGCTGCTGCGTGCACGTGAACCTGTGCGCAGCGTCGTCCCGAGCACCCTTGCGTCTTGGCTGTCGTCAACAGAGAAAACCGTCTGAGCTAGAAACATTTCGAATTTGGTACTGTTGAGATTGTGTTCTCCTCTTGTTTGCAGGTGGATTAACTCTGTGGCCTTAACAGAGACTCGTAAGGTGTTAGAATCAGCCCAGATGGCAACTTGCAGTGAATGCAACTTTTCCTATGACATATCTGAATGCAATCCCTGTGTTTCTTAATCTGTCCTTATTCAGTAATATTATGTGTGCTCCTGTCAGGCAAATACAGAAACTGCTGGAGATCTTGTTTCCCAAATGTCTTCTCCTGATGCATTTAAGACTTTTGGCTCCAGAGAGCAGCCCGTGTGATAAACAAGCTGACTGAAGGGCCGTGCGGTGTTTTGCACTGCTGCTTTTCCTGTGAGTCTCCATGCCACAGAAGGATCTCAAGGGAGATTAATACTGTAGCAGAGGCACAAACCAATGCAGATATTTCTGAGTTGTTAGGCAGGTTATTTACTGCTGTTTTGAACATGCTTTCTTAACTCACCAGCAGCAAAAAGAAACTTGTGCCACTGATGTCTGAGTTGTTTTCTTTCACTGCTGTCAGTAAGGAGACGGAGCTTGCAAACTGGGGTGTTTGGGCATTTCACTAGAATGGATGGATTTGACTTGTCTGAAATACAATTTCTGTCGGTGCCTATCAGAGGAAATACCCATTTATCTTGCGCTGTGCTAGCTGGCAGTGGGGACAGCATGTATTATTAGCCCAGCTTTGTACCTCTCCTGGCATGCGTTAATCAGGCGAGTTGTGGTGGTTTGGTTATGAGCAAGTAATCCTGCTCTTGTGCTACAGTGTCGTTTCTGGGCATAGACCAGCCTGGGAAACCGTGCTCATGTACAGAGAAGTGCAGCAGTCCACTGTGTGCTCCAGAAGAGAAACAAGAAGTACAGTGCTGCTCCTGGGGCTGAGGAGGGACAGGGCTGAAGCACCAGTGCCCCGAGCTCCCTGCTGAGCCACGGTGGGAGACAGCAACGTCTGCCTCTCTGCTCCTTCCTCCTTGCCTGCTCACTGAGGTTGGAAGTCAGACCACTGGCATCGCTCAGTGCTGATGGGCACACAGGGAGGCAGCAAATATTCACGCTGTGTGCTCTTCCTTTTCTGGATGCTAAATTTCTGTGTTCTCTTAGGTGAGAGGGGGAGTTTTCACAGAGTTGAGACACTGGAACTTAGTAATAAGTTTTTTAAGAGAAACAAACTTAAGCCTGGACTTTTGTGGGCAGTAGGGCCATAGCAAAGTAATATGTGTGGATGAATCTGGTTGCCATTGGGGAAATGCTTGGGATTTTTTATACCTTTCTGATTTAGATTTTGTATGCAGCTGAAGGCCTCAAGATTTTGAGGAGCTATGTGGTTTTGTCTCTGTGGAGAGTCTGCGCTTCGGACAGGTTGCAACTTACTTTGATACTGAACTGTAACAGCAGATGGTGGGTGCTGAGGGGTGGGAGGGCTTCAGGGTGAAGGGAGGTCCAGGGGCTAAGATGCGCTGCGGGCTAGGGCTCTGGGTCCCCCACAGACATCCCACGTGAGCACATCGGGTACCTGGGGCTTAGACTCTCTGTGAAGCCACAGTTATTTGTCAAGTACTGTTCTCTCTCCTCCCTCCCTTCCCTGCTCACCAGGGAAGGAGTACTGCGAGGCGGAGAAAGCTCAGATACCCTGGTGATGAGCGAGGGGGATATCAGCACCTGAGGGCATGCTGGGACCTGCCCCCACGCGTCTCTGTGCTCCAGGTTGGGTGGACCTGAGTCAGCTCTGGTCTAATGTCCACAGCTGGAGCTGCTGCTCAGCAAATACACAACTGTACCTGCCCACAAGGATCAAATTATCTGTTTCCCATAAAACCTTTAATTTAGGGGAAAAAATCAAATGTGTAGATATTCATTAGGTCCAGGGGCACCTCAGCCATGTGAATTGTGAATTAAAAAATGGCACACGAAATTCTAGTCACTAGAATGGGGAAGTAAGAGGCAACTAATCTAGAAATCATTGATTTTTTTTTTTTTTTTAACTTGTTCTTGGTTAATATTTAGCCACCTCTAGCTGTGCTTGAACACAGTTGCAAACACAAAATGCGAGACAGGCAATAAGGAGTGGCTGATCTCATTTTAACAGCCTTTGCTTAGTGCAGAAAATAGCCTGTCGACCATATCTGAAGTGGAAGGCCTGCACACTGAAACATTCACCAGGATGAATTAATATGTGATTCCAGGTGAGGCTGTTTCTTTCAGCGCTGTCGACAGTGAGCCCTGGGAGGGGTTGTTCTTTCCAACCGGGTGACAGCTAGTGACAGATTTCTTAATATTTGTTACAGTGTTGATGCCTTTAACTGTATGGCACATCAACAGAAAAAGATTCACTGCTCTGAGTAGCTGAACCTGGCCTTTTTGTTCTCACCATTTGAGTTGAATGGTATAGGTTAAAATGTTAAGCCTGTGATATGAGATTATCAGAAGTTCTTCTGCTTTCTGTCTAGGCTCTTCCTCTTGTAGACTGTCAAGTGTTAGCAGAGACCTAACAAAAGCAACTCTTAGCAGTGTTTCTTTTCCACTGGGATGTAGATAATTGGGGAAGGTTGGTTGTAGGAATTCAAGACTGTCTGTTGAACCTTACACTCACAGATGCTACGGACGGGCAGAAAGGCTATAATCACTGCTTAGTTTCTTCAAAGTCTCCATCCAGTCTGAATCCCTTGGCTGGGACATGGGTGGGTGTTAATGAAGAGCAACTCTATGCTGCGCCTTCAAGCATTAGAGAGCAATTGCTAGTTGTCCTAGCAAGTATTTCAACGTTTTCCAGCCCAATAAACTTGAATGGTATTGCAATGCAATGGCTGAAGATAGTGTTTTGCAACCATTACTCAAACTGAAAGTTAGGTACTTTTTTATGGACACTGAAGCCAGCTCCTTAAAATGGCTTCCCCCTCTGGCTCTAAGAAGTTCCTGGTGATGGTAACAGAGGTAATGAATGATTTAATTCTGTCTAAAAACTTATTTCCATAGTATCAAGAGGGAGAAAACACTATGCAATCACATAGTTCAAGGAAAGTACATATATAACAAATGCTATATTGTGAGAAGGGGGCTCTGCAGCTAAAAGAGATAATTGTTATTGAGAAAGATCAGAAGACGCCCAAGAAATATATGACTGAAAGTGTATTTGATAGTAGGCAAAGATGGTCATCGAAACCAAAAGTGTCCCAGTTACAGACGTTCAGTGCACTCCTTGTGATCTGGGTCACCTAATTCCATCTGATAAACGTTACCTTTAGTTTGGGAGTGCTTTTTGCCCTCTGTCCCACGTGAACAATTTGATTTTCCTGGCCCATTTGCAGCAGCATGTAACAGCGAAGCGTATATCTTAAGATGTTGCACAGGGTTTTATGTCCTGGGATTCTGGCTATAGGTCACAGCTTGGAGCATTGCCAATATCCAGTAATGAGGCAGTGCCATCTCAGATATAACTGGATGAGTTATTTGTAGCAAACAATGGATTTATTTTCTTTCCCTCCATCCCTGAATGATCTACTGTGAGGTTTTGACTGCCGGAGATCTGCGTGTGTGAAATGAAAATGACTGTTTTATGCAAATAGGTTACATGCTCTGGATTGCCTGTCAGCTATTCAGAGAAATTATTTCTCATCATTTGCTATTTTGTCTGAATGACAGGCCTCGCAAGTCACGGGGTGTTGAGTCTGATCCCTGAATGAATAGCTTCCAAACTCACGTGGAGCTTTCAAGATGATCTTTCAATCGGGCCGGTGCATGCTCTGAGCGTAAACCCTGATGAAAATCCATTTGCCGTGCTTTCCTCTTCCATACTGTGTTCTTGTCAACGTTTGTTGCCGGCAAGGAATGGGAGTGTTGCCGAGTCTGTAGGGCAATCAACTGCTTGTCTCCAGACAAAGCTTTGTGAGTACTTTTTGGCAGCATTTTCTTGATTCTACATAGGGGACTCATTGGTGCAGGAAGACAGGGTTGAATATACAAACAGTGTGGTAATGGTTAATGGATGACCTGGTATGGGTTCGCTGGTGCCACTGCGGGCGGGCTGAGCCTGACTCGTGCTGCTGGGGCTCAGGCACTGTCCCTGCTCCTGCAGGCAGCCACTGGCACGGCCGGGCCGCGACGCTCTCCCAGCCCAGCTTTGTCTCTGCCCGGGAAGCAGTCACTTTGCTGTGTTCCTTACGCAGTTTTGCAGCAAGAGGTTGTACATGAGAGCGCTACATCATTTGTGACAGTTGTAGCTCTAAATAGGAAATGATTAATATTTCATGATTATTTTTCTGTAAGACATGATTCTTGGTAGAATGCATCAACCTGACTTGCTGGAGAGAATAGCTGGCCTTGCTCAGCTTCAGATCACAATGTAGTCAGGCTCTGCATGCTAATATACCTATATTAGATGAAAACTCTCTGGCTGGCTGATTAATGCTCTGCTGCCAGTGCGTCAGTACAAAACTGAACACTTAAGTTTAGAAACTTCTGTTTCATTCACCAGTCCTGCAAGTTAGCTGTCTTTCTGCCTTTGTCTGGTGCACCTTTAAGCTAGGTTTTAAAATACTGCAAGAGGTCATGAATGTCAGCCAATTACATCAATTGCAAAATCATTGATTCTGATTAAAATCTTTCCTTTTTTCTTATTTATTTAGCCCTTTCTTGAGTTGTAAGCAAACCTCCTCAAAATATTTCAGGATTGTGCTAGAGAATAGCAAACAATCAGTCAAGGAAATGTTCTTGTATCTGTAAAACAACTTTTCTGTGAAGGTAGCTATTCAAAATGCCTCAAGGTAAAATATACTGGCAAATATCTTACAGAATTTTTGTTCTTATAACATTAATAGTATGGTCCCAGAGTTACCAGAGTTACTGTTAATCAGCAGCTAGGCCACCAAGGCTTTGACTTATGCTGAAGACTGCTCAGAAGAAAGTCTGCAAGAAGGTCATGGAAAGGTTGGTAAGAAAAGTGCAATGGAAGCTGCTCTTCTGCTTTCTTGTCTGCAAGTAGTTCTGTAGGGGGACTTGTGCCATATTGTAGTAGGATGCTGTCAAGTGCCACAAATCAAGATAGAACAGACAGTGGGACAGTTTCCTATTTACATATATAGGTTCTATTCTTTAATCTGAACTAAGTCAAACCAGAAGAAAATGAGACTAAAAGGTCATGTATGTTCCCACAGACTAGTATAATCCTTGTGCAAACAGCCATATTGGAATATAACTAACTCACAGCAGATCCTGCTGGTCCCAACCAGGGTTTCATTCTGTTAGACACAGGAGAGAATACTACAAAAACATGACAAAGGAGAGTTAAGATTGCAGGGAAAACAGATGTTAGAAAGTGTCAGCATTCAGGTGGTCTGTGAAATGCTAATTTAAACCCCCCCAAGTGCTACACTTGTTCTTAATTACAATCATATCTACCCACTCTGTCTGTACAATGGAGTGGATATACTTCCTATAACCAAGCAAAACAAGGACTCTTGGTTCTTTCTGGGATGCATATTTTAGAGTTGCATTTGTTTTTATATCACAGCTATTCCAGATATTTTAAGGGCTGTTGGTAGCCTCTAAATAAGGCAGAAAAGAATGTGTAGGAATTGCAACAACTTTGCAAGACAGCTGTACATTCACAAGACACTTGAAAATAAGTTTTGGAGAGGAATTATTTACAACGCTACAAGTACTTTGAGACCTCATGAGAGGCAGGGTCATCTCGGAACTTTTGTCTGCAGTATCCAAGGATTCAGGGACTTAAAGAATTACATAGCTGAATTGCTTTGCTTTGCTTTTCTGTCTAAAAAAACACTGATAAAAAAACCCCTTTGGGGTATGTATAATTTTCTGCACATGTGGGTATTCGATGATCTATCTTTTTTAAGCTAATGCAGCTGATATGTCAGGCAAGACTTGCTCAGCATTATTAAAATTCATGTTGCTTTATGAATTTAGGACTTATATCAGCACAATGCAAAGTATGAATTCAACAGCTACTCCGTAGGTCAGTGCAGTCTTCAGATAAAAGGTAATATAGCCATGGGAAGATACCACGTTTATCAGTGGATTGTGGGCACCTTTGTAGATGTTGCTTTCGATGATCAATGTAGTAATTAAATTTGCAGGCTTGTTTTATGATCTGTTTGCCTGAAAATCGTTGGTGGTTTTTTTCTTGGGATCTTTTCTCTTAAAGTGGTATTGTTGGTAAGAAGAGTGGTTGGACTTGGTTGTAATGATTATAAAAGGGACGTTTGATTTTGTTTTGTCTGATGCCACTGGCACAGAACAGCTTCTGCAGTTCTTTTTGGTTTCCAGGTTAACACTGTCTTGGTGCTGCTGAGTGTCAATAGATGGTCTCTGAGCCCTGGCTGTCTAAGCAGCTGTGAGAAGTAACAACATACACTTAGAATTAAGAATTATTAATAGTATTTAAAAATCATGGTTAAGGGCTCTCATTCAGCAAACACTGACTGCCACTCAAAGCACTTAGGTATGTTTTTAGTTTTGTGTATATTCCAAATTTATTTGGTCTTATTACAACTGAAGCATAGACTTTGACTTCTCTCATTTTACAGCTTTTTGAAAGCAAATAAATGGTTGTAATTCATATATGTACTTGGTGGGTAAAAATCAGGGGATATAACAGCAGTTGTATGTATGGATTTACTTTTGGGAGCACGTTCTGTATTTCTGCTTCCCTGCAGCTTAATTGTTCTGGGATTTGCTCTGTTATGCTTCTCACTTAGACCTACTTTTCCTAAGATTTCTCTTATATTGCAAGCCTCATTTCATACATTTAATACCACTGTTCATCAGCCTAATTACCCTTTGGTCCCTCCTCTTTGGCACGGACCCTGAAAGCGAGACTCAATATTCCGCCTGAGCTCCTGCAACCATCTGGTCTTTCCAGTTCAGAGCCTCTGGCCGTGGTCTCCAGAGGAGCACACGTCTTCTGGCTCACATATTGCAGCTGCATCACTGACATCTCAGCTGTTCCTTTCGCTTTCCAATTTCTGCTGTGTCTCCTCATGTTACAGTTCTTCCTGTTCTGTACAGAAGACCTCCATTCTACAAAAAGTACAGTAAGAAGGGAATTGACATCTGTCACGATGCCTAGCAGTGAGAAAGGAGGTCCTTCCGCAGCAGCCCAAGGAGGACAGCTTCTACACAGGGTCAAGTCTGTACCCACCAGCCACAGCCGGCTCCTTGCAGAAGAGAGGATGAGGAATGAGAAAAGGACCTTTGTGTGCCAGGGTGAAAACCAGACAATGGAGGCTTGTGCAAAAAGCTGGTGAGTTGGGACAGTTTCTACAACCGTAGTCTGAGAGAGAAGCCAAGCAGCAGTGTGATGCTGTGTGGAGCATGACGTACATCCGCTGCAATGGGCAACAGCACATCAGGAGAACCAGAAAGGTTGTGCTTGCTTTGGCTTGTTAGTTTTCCATATAATAATATCGTGAAACGGTTATGTAAAATTGAGAACCTCATCAATAGTACATCTGCAACAGATGGAGAAAACCTCCTGCATGGACAAGTAATCCATTTAGTTCTTCAGACAGGATCTCCAGTGCCAGATGTAGTATCTGGCCTCTTGATTCAGCTTTGAGATATGCTAGTGGAAAACCACAGCCAGCCAAACAAATCCCTGTTGACCCCAGGTCTACGCAGGAGCATACGCAAGCCATGCTCTAGGTAAGACTGACAGTAATTCATTGCATTTGTGATCTGATTTTAAACAGCTGCAATGAATTGCTTTTACCTTGAATGTCAAACAATTTATTTTGGGTGTACCAGGGCACTTCTACGGGATCCAGCATCATGCGGATGCAGTAGGTACTCATGACAGGATACTTGTCATTTTTTGGAAGATGCCACTGAGTCCTTGGGGGACGCAGCTCATGTTTGCGAGCAGCTCCTGGGCTGTGCTTTCCTGTGTGTGCAGACCTGCTGCTGGTGGGATGGACCCAGGGTGATGGATTGCAGCACAGTGGCAGTGCAGCAGCAGGACTGCTTCAAAATAGAGAGCTACGAGTAAGTCTGTTGGAAAATATATCATGCCAGACCTTTCCACACCACATTGCCTGTACAGGGGAGATAATCACTGAAATTTGGGCTGGTTTTGGGGACAAGTGAACTAGGCAGTTTCCTAAGGAAGCGAAATAGAAGAGGTAGAAAAATTACAACATTAGCCGTAAAAATGGATAGACCCAAAACTTCATGAGCAGCCCTGGCTCTGGCCCTGTGCGGTGTCCCTACGCCTGGGAAGTCTCCTCAGTCTTGAAGCCACGAGATGTGGAATGAGGGTAGCACTGGGGAAGGTACTGCCAACATCACATAAATCCACATTGCTACCATCAGGCAAAAACAAAATAATATTATCTCAGTTGTCACAATGCTCACATGGTGCAAGAAAAAGTCCGTTTTCCCCACTAAGTTGAAAAGCCCTGTGTGAAAGTAGGAGGGCGTTTTCAGTGCGAGCACTTGCAAATGGAAGCCAATAACTCAGCCCCATCCTGCTGGAAAAGTGCATTTCCTACAGCCACAGCCCTGCCTGCAGATTCTGGCTGGCAAGGCAGGAGTAAACACTGTCTATACAGTTCATGCTTGGTTTTTAAATGTGGCTGGGAGAAAATTTCCGGAGTAAGGATGCTGCAGATTTGGGGTGAGATAAAATAATGTGTCTGTTTACTTTCAGATTCGAATCCTGTTCAATCTGAATTATTAGCCCAGCACTCAAGCAGCTATTTTCATGGCAAGCCTTCTGTTGCCTGCAGGGATCCCTGGATACAAATGCTTTGTTTTGAGTACATTACATTCGATTGGAAAAGTAGCTTATGTTGAATATTTTATAAAAGAGGCTGTGTGTTTTATCTTTGCTGGTACATAATCTATGCTCTCCGTCTACTCTTCAACATGTGTCCAATTTTTTGCTCGGTTCCTTCATTCTGAGGCAGAAAAAAAGAATCTTCTATCACACAGTCCTATCTTATGTTTAGGCTGTTCAGCAAGATGCCTGTAGCTGTAAGCTGTTTGGACTAATGTTCAGACAAGACAGTGGATGGGCTACTTTCTCACTGGGTATTTGTCCCTTCCCCAACTTGTTATGGTACCATTTTCCTACCTGAATTATAACATGCAGCTTTCCCAGCCCCACAGGGCACGTCCCAACACAGGCTGCAGGAGAGGCTGGGAGTGAGAGACCCTGGGGACTGCTACTGGAAGACCACAAGACATCTCCTCCTCTTTGGCTTTCCTCCTGTTTGGAAAATCAGGTCAGTGGACTGGCATGTCTGCCTTCACCCAGTGGTGGTATCTCAGCCTGGAGCAGGTTTCCGTACAACCCAGCTGGTGGGTGGCTGGGCAGTTTGGCCCAGGGTTCAGAAGAAGAGAGAAGCAGGAGCCTTGGGGCTGAGAAGGGCACTCAGCCCTTCTCGAGCACTTACCTTCTGTCTGATACACCTTGCTGGTATTTGCATTAGGGGAAACTGCTGCATTTTTTTGTGATTATATGGATTTTACTTGCCATTCAAGGCTCTGATAGCTGAGAGAGAGATGCAAGACTGCTATCTAAAACAGTTTGGAGGTTCAAGCAAATGTTCTTCCCAGCTTGCAGAGGTGTTACTAGTTGTCATGTAGATTGCAGCCTGCTCAGGGAAACAGTGTCACCACTTACATTTTGACTTTTGCTAGAGAAGGGAGCAGCTTGCCTAGAACATATTCCCTAGCCGAAGAGCACTTTTCGGGATTGAGTGATAAGAAAAAGCAAATTAGAGATGTTAGCAGAGCTCTTAATCTTTTCAGTGGATGCATTGTTCCATGTCCCCAGCTGTACCCACCCTCTGGCTCCCACCCCATCCCACACCGGATGGACTGCAATGGCTTGTCCATGTGCACCTATGCAGGACAACAGCTCACTGCTCCCTGACCGCGTTGCTTGATTTCTCTGTCTCTTGCTGTTCAGAATATGCCTGCCGCACATCTGGGCGATGGCATTAAATCCTCACCATGCAGGGAGTGTCTCTGCCAGTTGATACATGGGCCATGCTGGAGTTCTGCTCAGCTGTACGAGCCGCGGGGCATGCCTGACCACAGCCCGGCTGCTTGAAGCAGCAAGGCTGGTGCAAGGCTGGGGGGTAAATGATTAACCCTGTATCTCTTCTGCTTTTTGCACCGAGGCTCTGGACTTGCCTTCTCATTCAACCCTAAAAATATAAGCTCTCTGCTTTAATGCTGATGTAGCAAATGTTAATAGCTATCACTCATGTTTATGTTGAATTAACTTCTACTTTAGTATGCATTTTAAAAAAGGACATGACATGAAGCAGTTCTGCCTTGTCCACATGAGCTACCAAACCAAACTATTTGCCCTCTTTTTGGTAGAATTTGTCTCCAGGAAGAAATTCTATAACGTTGGCTCTGTGCTGTGCATTGCATTGAGTCCCTCCTTTCCATTTTTGTCACATTCATGACCAAATGCTAAATTTGGTTTTGACCCAGATCTATAAAAATTACTGTAGCAATAGGGTAGGAACCTATCTAGGAACATACTAAGCAAACAAAGACAAAAAGGCCACAAAAATTGCTGTTGATGGCACTGGTGAAACTAATGACACTAGCAAAGACAATGAAAGAGAAAATTGTGATGGTTTATGTCAAGGAAACAGAGCATGGCTTCTTGCCCTCCCAGCTTCAGCAGATAGGTTCTCGCATGGTGTGTTGCTAAAGCACCCATTGCCCTAATGGCTTGGTGATGGAAGAACATTTGCCCACACGAAGTAACGCAAGTGTGCTAGTTCATGCCTTGAGAACGGCTGGGTTCTCAAAAAAAAAAAAAAAAGTAAGAACAGGAGTGTTAATTTTGGAGTGGCAATCTTGCTACTCTGAGTCCTATCCTGTGTTGTCAGACAAGGCAGCAGATAAAAAAGCAGAGAAAGGGAGATCCAGAATCACTGAGCTTTTTCACGTTTATGAGTGATTAATGTGAAAATTAATGAGGCTTTAATGTAAGTAAGGGATAGAAATGGCTTAGCCCCAAGATCATGAAGTTTCTGCAGAGCAGAATTGCTGAAATGATTTACCAAAGGACTAAATAATGTAACTAACCTTATGCACAGCTGTGAAGTCACTTCAATCCATTTATTTAAAATGAAGAATCACATAAATGTGTGTACAGATCACTGTTGTGCCAAGTTTTTTCACTCCCATGTAAAACCTTTGTGTTCTCTTATGAAAAAAACATCACTGAAGGTCAATCTTGGCTGACCAAAATACCCCAAGGTGGCCAATACCCCAGGTCAGACCCTCATACCAGCCAAGGAGCTTGGCACAGGCAGGCGGCACTCACCCTGGAAAGCAGAGGCAAACCGATTTTGCTGTCTGCTGCTGCTTGTTCTTGCCACAGCTGTTCTGAAGGGCTCGGAGGTTTTGATTAAGTAATCTCCACTGGTTTTCAGTGAACCTATGCAGTTTCCAACTGCCAAGCCATGGTTGCTTTGTCTCCTTCTCCCGTGAGCCAGCAGCGGGGAGCAGCGCATCTCCTCAAAAAGATACGAGCTGGTTATAAGCAGTCATTTTTTATTTTTTTTTAGTCAACTTTGGCAAAGGAAAGTTGGCTGGGGCTGGAGTATGGGCTGCATCTTCTGTATCCGAATGATGCTAAAAGTTGCCGGGTCGTGCAAAGTCTCGTGGATGACGCATTGTTAAAGCAGCAAAACTTCCCTGAGCACAGCGAGCCCCACTGCTGAGCTCCTCCGGGTGTCAAGGAAAGGGGAGCTTGCTAATTAAAACTCTTTTTTCAACTTCTCCTTGGCAAGGTGCAAAGAAATCCTCTTTTCATGCTCAACGACTAAAAATAAATCCTATTTTGGGTTTCAGAAGCAGTCGCATGACTAGAACGAGCTGTTCGGTTTCATTCATGTTTGCTGTCTATTAATCTGTTCTCCTCACCCTCAGCAGGGTATGACTCAGGGCTTCGCATTGTCTTCCTCCCTAAACTATCTGTGTTTTGACTTTAAATTCTGCCGTCTGACGCAAAGCAGTGCTGAAATCATGACAGTTTGATCCAGCCAGCTCCCAGGAGGCTCTTGATCTTTACTGGCTGGTAAATGTAGCACTCAGAACAGCTATGCAGAGCTGATATTGATATTTTTACACCAAATGTTGGTAAGCAGATGTCACAGGCTTGTCTTCACAAGTTTCACAGCCTTGAAACGCCACGGGAGAAAATATGTGAGTATGTATGTGGGGGAGGCCTGGAGATAAAAATAATTCGGTGGTTATATGAGAAGACATATATTCCTTATTCTGTTGGTGTTTTGCTATTCCTGTTCATGGTACTCAAACTGGAGGCTGCATGGGAACAAGTGTAGCGGTAAACTCCATCCCTGTTGATGCGTCTGCTGCTTTTACACGCTCCTTCCAGCGGAGGCTTCTCTCCTCCTCCAGCCCCAGCTGAGCTGATCGGCCCCATCCCCCTGCCATGAGCTGAGGGTCTGTGCTCTCTGGTGGACCTCAATCATCCCAAGCTCGAGGCATCCTGTGGGAAGTGTAGGTCATTGGGCAGGGAGGTAGGAAGAGCGAGGCAGCAGGACTGGGCTCCTCCAGCAGTCGCTGGGGAAAACAAGAGGCACTTCCAGAGGCGGTGAAGCCCTGGGGTGGGACTCACAAGCAGGCATGGCACAGCTGAGCCGGAGGTGACGCCGACCCTGGCGCAGGAAGTCTGAGCCGCTGCAGGCGCAGAGCGGCGTTTTCTATCACAAACCACCACCAGTCTCGGTTTGCCTTAAGCGGTTGTGCTGCAGGCTGAGCAGCTGGGCCAGGGTGGCTCCCAGGGGCGGGCTGGTGGCCGCGCATGGAGGGAGAGCTCTATCTTGGCCACTGCCTCGGGCCAGGTGCCCGCACAGGCTCCTGCAGAGGCTGCTCACCCCCTGGCATCATGAAAGCCTCAGGGGTACGGAGTGCCCGGCTCTCAGATGGTGCAGGGTGGGTGAGGGAAACCCCACCTGTGCCAAAGAGGCTTGCGCTGAAATAGCGACACTCGCGAGGTTGTTGGTTTGTCCACGTTGCAAAGGTGGACATACGCCCATGTCTCAGAGGTAGCAGTCAAGTCTTGACCTAAGGCTCCTCCTTCTATTTAAATGTTTTAAAATGCAGGCAGCATAAAATCCTGAGCATGTAAATGTTGGGTGAAAGTCAGGATTTGTTGTCTGGGGTTTTTTTGTTCTTAGCAAAATTTGTTCTTGAAATGTCCCTACTGAGTGAGTAGCAAACCAGGGAGGCGTGTCGGTCAGGCTGGCGTTGAACCTACTTAATCTCATTGCAGCGTGGAATAAAGCCCAGTGATGTATGGTCACCAGACGCTTGCCTTGACATCCATGCTTTTAAAAGACTGTGGTTACAAACTGCAAAGCCCTTACTTTTCCTTACAATGTTGTATTTTTCCCTCCCCTTACAGCTTCAGTAATGAAATTTGAGCCATTTATTATGTACTAAATTTAGGGAGGTGAAAAATATTTGCATACAAATACGTTTGATCTTCCAAGCATGCAAAATGAGCACAGAATAGCAAGTCTAATGTTGGACCCAAGCAGAGTTCAAGTGTTTTAAAATTAAAATAATTTAAAAGAATCCATATCTGTGATGGCAGATTAACTTTTTCTCAGGAAAGAAAACCTTCCCCCTATTACATACAGAATAAATGCAGATATTCAAGTCAGATAGGGACTGAATTTTAAATGTGACAATGGCACTTATTCTGCAAGAAATGCTGTGTCTATAATGAATTGTAAATTATTTTTAGTTGCCACTGGAAACAGAGGAAAAGGGGAAAAATAATCAATATTGACACAACCCTGCTTTGTTTTTAAGCAGTACTGATCTTTGGTGACACCAATTAGAGGAGGAGAGAGCTAGAGCTGAAGTGAACTGTACAAACTGCAAACTATTTTGGTGTGTAGAAAAGAGCCACAACAGTCAAATGTGCTGCTGAGAGGGTTGTACCATCAAGGCCACTGCTTTGTCCTCTCATGCGAGCTGGGCACATGGTGGGAGGCAGGTCTCACCGGGAGACCGCAGTCCATGAACAATGGTGGTTCTTGCCACCATCACCCCACCAGTGCTGGTGCTGTGCCACGGACCGGGCATAGGGCAATGACACCAGGCCCCATGTCAGACCTCGCTACCTCCTGAAGACAAGCTGTCTGACTTTTCTTTGTCTGTTAACTTTAGGGATGATGATCTTCTAGCTGGGTATGACACAACACAGTGGGCTGGTGTCCTCTTGCCTCTGTTTGCTGCAGTGACGTTCCTCCACCCACCCCATGCCCTCTTTCTTATATGAAATGAAATAAAATCTCTTTGAAGCTTTACTTACTCTTAAGTTCGTATGCAAGACGCAGGGTTGATTGATTAACTTTTAGCTTTTCAAGGTGCATAACTATGTAAGGTAGAGCATGTGACAGGGCAAGCCGTTCAGAGAAACCATTGCATTTATTGCTGGTTTGTCCCCAGGATCTGCAAAAGGATGCAGCATGGTCCAAATGTGCTCAGAAAAACAAGATTACCAAGCTCCTCTGGTTTAAACTGTTGGTATTGAGCTAGTTCTAATGCAATTTCCTAAAATTCAGAGATGCTGTGATGTGATCTTACTCTTCTGTAAATGCTATGGAACTTCTAATGACAGAACAGATCAAATTTTCTGTGGCATGACTCATTCTGAAGAAAAGAATGCCGTACACTCAATATGACCAAAAAAAAAAAAAAAAGGTACGTTCACTAAGGCTCTCCATATAGGACTGTGTGGATGCAATCCATCATAAGCACAAAGTCCAGGCAATACTTTTTGATGTGGAGTAAAATTGACAGCTGAATTGTGGATACCCTTCAGTAGATCTTATCCGCTGAACCCAAAATAGCCGCAGCAGAAACCTAAGCCAAGTGTCTGCCTGACTTCACATGCTGTAAACCTCAAGTGAGCGCTTAAGGACCAGGGAAGGAATCGTGCTGATGTGCCAATTAATCTGGGTTGTCTGAAGTATGCACTGATGCTGCAGAGCAGGGCTAGATGGGGAGTGGGCAGCAGGATGATTTAATGGGAAAGAATTTGCTAGATGAATGTTAGGTGCTGGTGGCAGAAGGCACAAAGCAAGAGTCTGTTGGAAATACCTGCAGAGGCATAAGAAAATTCCTGAAAATCTGAATTGAGCATTTTTCTTCTTGGGTTTTTTGTGGTGGTGGTGGTGGTTTGATAATTATGACCATTTTCTCCATGGGCTACGGTGTATTACTGTTAATAATGTCTGCAGCTCTATGTTTTGTGGGCATTCAGAGCCTTGCTGAAGGGGGATGTGGTGTTCAGCAGTACAGTTACCAGCTGCTCGGGGGAACTTGGACCTTGCTTTCTGCAGCAGATGCCTTTCTGTTTCCCTTTGTCAGGGATGCTATCGTGGGTCCTAACGTAACTTCTCTTTTGGCTCTTTTCTTCCTGGGTCCAGTGGTGAAAGTGAGCCTTTTGCATTCTACCTGGGGCCTGAATAAAGCTGCTGCTGAAGAGTTTCAGCACAAAAACTGGTCCTATGCTTTATTCATAACTCTTATGTGAGGTGAAACAAGAGGCTTCCAGATCTCCATTTCAACTACAAAACAAATGCAGCAAGGATAGTCCCTTTTTCTGTGTTCATGGATGCGATTAGTTCTACTTTGCTGTTCTTACAACAATTTAATTTTGTAACATTTATTGGTTTGGAAGGTACATTCATCCTATTTTTTTGCATTTTGTGCTGTAAAAGGTCAAAGTTGTCAGGAAAGATTTATTTTTGGGGAAAAGGAGTCCTTATTTAGAAGTCAAAGTAAAACAGCCTTTCTGGAATAGAAAGGAAGCAGAAGGAACAAGCTAAAACGCAGAGCAGCAGCCGAAGCGATGATGTGTTACATTTCATGCTTTCTGATTCATGGCGCAGTGGTATTTACTCGCCCTGGTGAGCTACGCGTGCGAGCGCTGGCCTTTTTGCACGTGGAGCGCTGAGACGGGAGCTAGAACCGCCAGCGCGCGGCCGGCAGTGCCTGGCAGTGGTGCCAAAGGCGGGTGGTCCCTCTCCGGCTGCATCCGCACCCCTGGGCGTGGGGTGGAAGCCGGGCGCGTGGCACCGGCAGAGGCGGGGTGCTTGCCCCCTCCTGCATCGCTGCCCACGGGGCAGGGAGCTGTGGCGGGGGACCCCTCTGCCTTGTCTTTCTGCACTGTGCTTCAGTTTTTCCATCTGTGTCAGGCATACAAGGGCGGGGTGTCATCCCACCCTCAGCCCCCGACACGAGCAGAGTGTTCTTGCTGCCTGGAGCTCCTGGGCCTCCCATGCCTGATGAGGGGCTGTGGATGCCATGAATTGTCCCTACCCTGTCACAAAGCCAGAACTGTCCTGCAATGGCTCAGTCGAAGGCTTTAAAACAAAAAAAAACAGCTACAGGCTGAGTGGATTTAAAACCCAGCTCCTGCAAAAGGCATGGGCACAGCTGGGTACACGCGTGCGCTGTACACGCACACACTGACCGTTGTGCCGTGCTGCCTCAGCACACGGTTTTCCTCGCAGTTTGGCTCACACCCGCCTGCAGTGCGGCGAAGCGTGCCTGCGTGTCCCGCAGCGCCGGCGCCTACAAACCCGAGCTGTTGGTCAGCTTAGTAAAGTCCCCCCGCCTGCTCCTCCCCACCCCCCGGCCTGGGGGAGCTGAGAAGCAGAAGGCACTGACTGTACCCTGTCTGCCTGTTTTGATTTCTTTTTATCCCTTCCCTCTCATTCTTCCTTCCCCCCTTTTTCCTTTTTGTCTTTTTTTCCTTTTTCTTCCATTTCTTTTTCCTTTCTTTCCGTCTCTCTTTTTTCCTTTTCCCTCTTTCCCGCCTTTTTTCTTTTTCTTTTTTCTCTTTTTTCCTTTTCTTTTTGTCTTTATTTTTTCTTTTTTTTGTTCCTTTTCCTTTTTTCCTTTTCATTTTGTCTCTTTTCCTTTCCCCCTCTTCCCCCTCTTCCTCCCTTTTTTCTTTTTTACTCCTTTCCTTTTCTTTTTGTCTCTTTTTTCTTTTCCTTTTTTCTTTTCTTTTTGTTCCTTTTTCCTTTTGCCACTTTTCCCTTTTCCCTGTTTTCCCTTTTTGTTCCCCTTTTTTCTCTTTTTCCTTTTCTTTTTTCCTTTTCCCCTTTTTCTTTTTTTCCTTTTTCCCTTTTTCCTTTTCTGATTGTCTCTTTTCCTTTTTCCCTTCCCCCCCCTTTTTCCCCGCTTTTTCCTTTTCTCCGTTTTTTCGTTTTCTCTTTGTCTTTTTTCTTTTTTCCCTTTTCTCCCCCTGTTTCCTTCCCCTCTCCC
>NW_010516177.1:0-10165 GCF_000687285.1 Phaethon lepturus
CTGGGAAGGACCCACGTTGGAGAAGTTCATGCATGTATGTGTGCATATCTATTGTTAATATTATTCTTAATAATAAGTCAGTACACCCCACCTCCACAGAATTAAGTGGTGAAGTAATATCTAATGTACATCTGTGTACAGTTAACAGTTCAAAGTTCAGATGAGAAAATGCTTACTGATGTCTACCTCCAAAAACTGAATGAAGGACCTTCTTTCTGGTCCACGATCAGCGATATCCTCCTCGATGGGCAAGGAGTCCCAGGTCACATATAAATGCTATGTCTGTCTATGTGGCTATTTGTTTATACAAGATGAGGTTAGGGGATCATCTATGGTTATCTAGACACCCTCAGAAAAGAAATCTTTGGATAAATGTTTTTCATCCAACAAAATAATATAAACTTGAAATTCCTGTGCATACTTGGAGAATAGTGAAGTCCAAAGCTCAAGGAGCTTGAGCACAATATTGAAGACAGGACCAGGACAAAAGTGTCCACATACAAGTGATAGCAGTACTGCAACTAAAGCTATGTGGGGTATGGCAGTTTCCTGTTTTCTATAGAGGACATTTCAGCCAAACAAGACCAAAATGAGAAAAAGGAAAGACAGAATCATTCCTTTTGATGGTGAAACTTCACGATGGCCTAGAGCTGGGAGTGAGACCAAAAACTCTTTACAGTGAACTACACCACATCAGTCCCAGGGAATGATACAAATATTGCCAAGGGTAATCGACATCAAATTGACTGGGAGCAGTGCGTGGAATAGAAGGGGCTACTTGTATGCCAGAGAAAGCCAGGAGCAAACCTGGTGTTTTCCCTGATGGTCTGAGATCCCACACTATGGAGCAGAAGGATAGTGCCACCTCAGTGAGGATCAGTGGAAGACAGACCAGGAGTAGGTCCAGCCAGTGTTGGTGGAGCAGCCTGATCAGGCTCGCTCTTGGCAGTAGCAGAAATGCAGAGAGGAGTGGGGTTCCCCCAGGTACAGTAATCTTTGCCTCAGCCTGGCAGCCTGAAGCCACAGGAGATGGGGCAGCACAAGTCAGACTCCCAATCTTACAATGTCCTGTAGATCCCAGAAAGACTAAGAGGTCCCAGAGTCAACATATAGGTTTAGAAATATATCTTTAGTGATGCAAAACTACTTACTAAATATGCTTTAATCACCTTGATCCTAGATATGAAATGTAAATGCAGCAAGTGGGATGGTACCCTTTACTGGCTGCCTGAATTTACACCCCCATTCTTTGCTGCTTACATGCCTTCATGCTGACATGACCTGCAAGTCAGTCAAATTTTTTTGACATTGATACAACATTGTATCAATCACACGTTGTAAGTTCACATACATGCAATTTACCCTTTGTCTCCAGGCCTTATTCAGCTTTTCATAGGAATCACACATGCAATGTTAATAAAGTTGGGAAACTCCATACTCTTTTTTTTTTTTTTTTTTAATTTACTTCTCTGCTGCCCACCTCCCTGTTTGCTTTGATCAGTTGTTAAGGTCATGCAATCACAGCCACTAAATTAAGACGCTGTCAGAGTGTGATATTCTAGTGCACAGAAAGCCCTCCAAGTCTCCATTCTTGCTAGCTAGCCTGCAAGCACCACCTTATTATCTTCCAGCTTCATAAACTGGGGGAAAAAAGGTCAGCGAAGACCCCATCTACGCATAAATTTACAATGGTTTTAAGATAGTCCTGTGAAACCAAAGCAGAGTACAGTATGAATGCTTATTTGGTTTCCAAGTAGCATATTTTCATAGAAATACAGAATAATATAGGCTTGAGGTATCTAGTCCAAACACTTGCTCAAAGCAGGTCTCATTAGATGAGGTTGCTCAGGCTGTGTCCCATCGACCCTTGAAAACCTCCACAGTGGAGATTTTACAATCTTCCAGGCAACCTGTTCCTGTAAGTAAAAAATTTTTTACCCTTACAGTAAAAAATCATATCCTTATCTAATTAGAGTTTCCCATGTTCCAACTTTTGTCCTTTGCATATCATCCTACCGCTGTGCACCACCAAGAGGAATCCGGCTTCATCTTCTCTGCATCTTCCAATCAGACAGATGTAGAGAGCAGTAACATCTCTCCTGAACCTTCCCTTTTTTAGGCTGAACAAACCAAGTCCTCTCCTCATATGTCATGGTATCCACTTCCCTGGCCATCTTGATGGCCTTTCCATGGACTCATTCCCATATGTCAGTGCCTTATCAAAGGAAAATCAAAACTGGACACCATACTCCAGATGCAGTCTCACAAGTGCCACAGAGGGAAAGATCACTTCCCTGGAGCTCCTGGCTATATTCATGCTAATACAACCCAGGCAATGGTTGGCCTTTGGTGCTTTAATTGGTTGGCCTTTTTGTTTTAATTAATTCTGTTTCATATTTATAATTCACTGAGATTTAAAATAAGCCAGTCAAAACTGAAATAACACTATGCACAGGGCTTGTCAGTGGTTTAAATACAACCAGCAGGAACTGATTCAATTTCTGCACATACTTACACCTGGGTCTTTGTTTATAACCAAGAGTTGTGCTAATTTAACTAGCATGGCTTTCCTTCTATTCTGTGGACACAAATCAGCTTCAGAGCATTTCAGCAATTAAACTGAAGGAATTTTCACATCATCATCAGCAGAGTGAGTCCTTACTTACATTAGGGCAAATGAAAGTTAAGTTCTAAGAGCTGTCAAGTAGAAATTAAATTTACAGTAATAAATGCAGTACATACTAGTAGTCATCCCCCACTACCCCAGACCTGTACAATAAGCCTTGTCATGAAAGTGATAAGACTTTTCAAACTAGTGATACTTTTCAAACTTGTAGGGCATTGCCATATGACAACTCAAATAATCATTTACTTTTTCACAGAAAAAGGTAAAATATCACAACTTTTTGTATCATACTCATTTACTGCTTTGACTTAGATGAAAAATAATAGATATAAAGATCTCTCAAAGAGCAGGAGGACAATTTTTTTTTCCTAAAATTACTTTAATAAAAACAAAGGCATTAAAGTTTTACACAGAACATTCTAAAATGCCGAAGTATTAATTCAGGGTAATATGTCCTATAAGTATTACTAAATTATACATTTTAAATTACAGTTTTCAAAAATGGGAGCGGGTATATTACAAAACTGAAAATAAATTTCACAAAACCTATTCTAAGTATTTTCTATGCAATGATTTGTGTGAATTATTTAACATTTTCATTAACATTTTCTGGAAATGTACAATTTTATCTGACTCGCGTCTTGAAAGAACTAGGACCTAGTTCTGTAAGTTTTCCTGCATAAGCACACCACCAAATGCACACATACACATTTCTAGAACTCAAGATATTCAGTACTGAAACTATGAACTAATGCTGCATGTCAACACCATTTGAATTGCATTATATGTACATTGCTCCTTTCTAAGCATTATACCTTTATCCTTCTGTATTACATTAAAAAAAAAACAACTCATAAACTTTTGCCTGGTTTTCATGTTCTTTCAGAAGCATATAAAATTTAGGCTTGCAAAGGGAGACAGAATTCCATCAAAGAAAGGTTTTTCTTTAAAAATTCAAGTCTCTCTTGTGCCCAGTTAAGCAGCAGAAATGAACTGCATTCCTTAGTTTTGAAAGAGAAGTGGGAGACCAAATCACAGAAAGACAGAAGAAGAGAAGGAAGAGACCTTTAAGATCTCTTAAAGGTCAGGTCCAACCATCAACCCAACACCACCAGGCCCCCTTAACAATGTCCCCAAGTGCCACATCTATACGTTTTTTGAACATTTACAGTGATGGCGACTCCACCACCTCCCAGGGAAGCCTGTTACAGTGCCTGACCACTCTCTCAGTAAAGAAATTTTTCCTAATATCCAGTATAAACCTCCCCTAGTGCAACTTCAGGTCATTTCGTCTCATCCTATCACTAGTTACTTGGGAGAAGAGACCAACACCCACCTCCCCACAACCCCCTTTCAGGTAGTAACAGAGAGCGATGAGGTCTCCCCTCAGCCTCCTCTTCTCCAGACTAAACAACCTTAGCTCCCTCAGCTGCTCCTTGTAAGACTTGTGCTCTAGACCCTTCACCACCTTCATTGCCTTTCTCTGGACATGCTCAAGTACCTCAATGTCCTTCTTGTAGTTAGGGACCCAAAACTGAACACAGGATTCGAGCTGCGGCCTCACCAGTGCCGAGTACAGGGGCACGATCACTTCCCTACTCTTGCTGGCCACACTATTTCTGATACAGGCCAGGACGCTGTTGGCCTTCTTGGCCACCTGGGCACACTGCTGGCTCATGGTCAGCCGGCTGTCAACCAGCACCCCAGGTCCTCTCTAGCCACTCCTCCCCAAACCTGTAGCGTTGCCTGGGGTTGTTGTGACCCAAGTGCAGGACCCGGCACTTGGCCTTATTAAACCTCATACAGTTGACCTCTGCCCATCGATCCAGCCTGTCCAGATCCCTCTGCAGAGCCTTCCTGCCTTCAATCGGATCAACACCCCCACCCAACTTGGTGTCATCTGCAAACTTGCTGAGGGAGTACTCGATCCCCTTGTCCAGATCAGAATTCAGGTTTTCCTGTCCCATGTGTATCTAACCATAAGCCCAGTGCATCCATTTCTCTTTTTCCAACATTAAAGTTGCCAGTTGCTGTCACATCTCCTTGTCAGCAACTCACAAATAAAGGCCTTTCTTAATAACACGTGAATAAAGCCCAAATTCAGGATGTGATTGTATTAGTTTAAGATGTGCATAATGATTTTTTTCATACTGCTATCAAAAATTTCCAATTGCCAAAGACCAGCTAAAGAGAAAGAAGTGTGCACCTTGCGAGACATAAACAAAGCGAAGTAGTTTGTATGGATTTCCGGAAGGATATACCAAGAAATATCTTCAGCATGTTGAAGATCATAAGTAAGATTTAATTTGGGATATTAATAGCTATCTCAACAATTTAATCTCTGTAAATGTTATTACTATTATGGGAAAAAGAATTCTATATCCATTTTGCTGAGGCCATTAGCCTGGAAGTTCATGTGGTGAGAGGTATTGCTTGCCTAGAATATAAATTTACTTGCACAGTATGTATTTTGCAAAGGAGAGAGTACGTTGGTTTCCAGCCTTTTTAATGAGATAAAAAGAAGTACAGATTTTTTTTAAGCTTTGCCTTGGCTTTGGCACTCATATGTTACAGATGCCTGCAATTGAGTGGAGGCACACACAATATTAACACTTAGATATTTAACTTCATAATATGCCTATCTATCTAGACAGGATGTCAGATGTCCAAATGAGGGATCTTGTATTCACACTGTCATTACACAAAATCTCACCTGAAATCATCTTGCCCACAAAGCTGTAGTTACAAAAATGGGGACTATGACTATTTTCAAAATTAAACTCATAATGTCAATATCAACAATTTTATATTCTTCAGTGGTTGCTTATTACATGATCTTATATCTTATGGTAGTCCTGTAAGAGTCATAATCTCAAACCACAAATACTAGATTTTACAAGGATATGGGGTACAGATATGCATCTGTAGAAAAGCATGTGAAACCACAATATAAAATTACATGTTTTCTGTAGAAAATACCTGTGATCCACTAGTTTTACAAAGAAAGAAAAAGAAGCAAAGTGCAAATGACCTACCAACAAAATCTTAAGAGAAGTTACAATGCATTCACTCAATGAATTAGTACAGGCTTATACCACAAACAACAGTTGGTAAAAACCTCACACTCTCCAAATGAGGTGCACTAACATTCTTGATTAGCATAACATGGATAAAGAAAATTTAAAAAATGGTACTGAAGCTATTTTTTAAATTACTATATCATTAAAATTGATGTGTGTCATCTCTTTCAGAGTTGATTATTACAGTGAAAGCATTCCTTTAAGATTTATATAAACAAGTTTAAAAAAGTATACCTAAATAAGAGAAATTATGTCACTGTACTCACACAGTAGTCCCACACACCAACTCAAGACACATTTTTTTAAGTTAGAATGCTGTCATTCATGTTTTGCACTCAAAAAGCACAACAATATTTATTCTCAGCTAAAACCCACTAAAAGTGAAATCATGGCAAGACCTAACTCTATGAGAATTGTTCAATTAGCAGAACAGAATAGCAGCAGGAGTAGTGTTACTACCCGAATTGCAATAGGAAACAGGGCTAAGAGAGACACAGTCAGTGTAAGCGTATGTCTCAGCTATTATTCATTCACATATAATTCAAACAAAACATTGTTTTCTGTGCAAGACATTCTAGAATAAGTACAAAACTAAGTTACTTTCTAATAATATGAAGCACGGGCAGATTCACAAATCTATTGTTGTTCACTAGCTATTTACCTTTTGTAACACCACAGAAAGACAGAAAATGATGGAGAAAGAATGAACAATAACTGATGCCAACCATTCAATATAACAGAGCAAATGAAAGAAATTGATTTTTGTCTTATTGCAGGATGGCAGCATTGTGATTGACATCATTTAGTTGGTTGCTTAACATTTGGGTCAGCAGACTGAAATTGCTGTGAGAAGACAAGGCTAAGCATCCTACAATATTATAACTGTTTCTATTTCTGGTGCATTTCTTCATCAGAGAGAAGATGCAGCTTCAGGGTTAGAGTTTTCTATAGATAGCTTAGCATCAATAAATTTATATGTTAGATCCAAATCCCCAGAATCTTATAACTGCTTCCAGGCTTCTGGAAAAGCCAAACCTTCTGAAATTTTGCAGATTATTCCTTGAAATATGAGGATGGGATTCAAGCCAAGAGGTTTGGAGGGTTTGTTTTTTTTTCTTAATGGTTAACATCAACACAAAGAGACAAGAGACTAAATCAGTGGCAGACACAACCAAGTTCTGAGTAGAGAATTTATAGGGAGCTAGAATCCAGGTTAATTCAAGATAAGAAAGACCACTTGCCACTGTATCAGCTGCAAGGAGTCAGATGTCACAACAACCCAAGTTCTTTGCCATAGGCAAAGCTCCTAGACACATCCCGAGAAGGGTTTATATCAGAAATAAAAAGCAACAACGAAAAGAAAATATTTGAGATGAAGATAGCTCCATCATCTTCAACAGACACAAAAGGCCCTTCTCAGAGGTGATGGAAGAGGAAATGGGTTTGAGGCTTAGATGCTTGAGGTAGATGCCAACCCTTTCCAAGCCAAAGGCAACCCTCTTCCTACCAAAGACAAGCAAGAGGAAAAATAAACTGTTTTCTTTCCTGTAGGACAGAACATATACCAAAACTACATTCTGTACTCCAAGAACAGCAACTGTCATTAGCAAAACTTCCAGTGTCTACAAAGGAGGCCAGCACTGTTCTTTATATCTTGGGCTCATCATGAACTCCATCCCAAGCTCAGAGATAAGACCATAGAACGGAGACATCAAAAAGACAGTATCTTTGGCACAGTCACACCCCACTGACAGACACAATTCTTTGTGTCATGGTCCCAGACTGGTACTGTTTTCACACAGAAGGTTCTTCTGGAAGCTTCTGTGGCTTGTGTTTTGCAGAATTCTCTGAAGTCAGTCTTGTCTAGCAAGTATGTCTATCTGAAACACACAGTAAAGTCACACTTCTTAAAGGGCATCAGGTCAGCTGAACAGATGGGCATAAGTATAAGTGTCTGCTTCAAGATTTTTTTTAATAGATTTTCACCAGACATGCTCTAAGCAAAAGTGACTGGTGTCTATAAGAACAACATACAGAGGATGGTTGACAAAGGTAAGTGACCCCTTAAGGGCTGAGTGTATAAAACAAACTCAATCACAAAGCAAGACCACTCTTGCAACTCCAGTTGGAGTTTCAGGTAAATAGCACTTCCTAGAGATCCAACTTCATGTCACAGTCTCAACAAGCTCTAGGTTAACTATACTTACCCCTATCAGTGCTGTCTTAAGGGGGCTCTTATCAGCAACCAGTCTATGGTATGTTCAAAATCAGACAAACCTATACGTGCCAACATTTCCTGAAGCCCAAAAGGTTCATGTTAAAGACACTGTTTCCATTCAAATCTGCATTTTCTCCCACCATTTCCTGTTTGCTGGGGACTTGTTACAGCTCCTGTGGAAACTGTCTAGGTAGTAGAGTCCTCTCTGACTGCTTCCCAAAGACACGCTTTTCCCCACACACTCATAGTTCAAAACATACACTGAAAGTTTTATCCATCTCTGGCTCAAGTGGACTCAAAGGTCACCATAAAGATTTAATTCAAAATTAATCCTTGTTCCAACTTTAATTTTGTAGTCTGGTTAGTAACAGAATGAATATTATGCATCACTTCCTTTGTATATTCTTTTACCATTATTATTATTTCTCCTTCCTTTTCTGTCCTAATTGTCTTTATCTCAACCCATGAAAGAATGCCTGCCTGAAGAATGGGTAGTCCTTAGCCAAACTGAGCCTAGACTGTGAAGGCATAGTAACCCTTAAACATCTTAAAACTATCTTGAAACAAAGTGAGGATAGAGCACTGATTAAATCATTTTGTGTTCAAAAAACGTGGGGATGTGGTGTTTCAAGACATGGTTTAGGGAACATGGTGGCACTGGATTAATGGTTGGACTTGATGATCTTGAAGGTCCTTTCCAACCTTAGTGATTCTGTGATTCTGTGATTCTGTGGTAAACCAGCTTGTAGTGATAGTTTAAGGAAACTAGTTTAAGGCAGAAAGGTTTTCTTTGCCACCGTATCCAGTGCCCTCTCAGTCAAGTGTAAAACATGTTAGATGCTGTGTCTAAATTTTGGAGACCCAACTTGGAAGTGTTAAATGTCCAAGAACTGAGTGCATTCTGTAGACAATAAAGAACCTATTCTTTGAACAAAAATCTAGGTGCAGTAACAGCTAACCTCAGAGGAAATGAAGTGCAGTTATGACAGACAATATGTTGAAAAACCTCAGCGTTAAAAAGTTCCTGACCATTGAATGGAGTGGTCCTGATTCACTGGGGTTCATAACTTCTCCATGTGTTAGTCGACCTGGAGATAGAGAAACATATGGTAAGTTCAGCAAGCCTAAGATCAGTCCCTTCTTGAATGGCTATCAGAAAAAAAGCCAGTGACCTTCTTAAATTTACAGATACAACAGTTTTATCTCCTTTAGCCAAGGATGGA
Source organism: Phaethon lepturus (assembly GCF_000687285.1). Classification (NCBI taxonomy): domain Eukaryota; kingdom Metazoa; phylum Chordata; class Aves; order Phaethontiformes; family Phaethontidae; genus Phaethon; species Phaethon lepturus. The sequence goes on from NW_010516177.1 coordinate 9,148, forward strand.
TTATAATCTTTCTTTTCTCTTTAGAGAATATGGAGAGTAACACTTACAACCTGAGCTAGTCTGGCACCAAATGAAGAGGAAAATAACAAGTAAACCAGGAGGTGGTGACAACAGGAGTAAAGGAAGAGATGGATGATAGCTCTCTGATAGACTCTCCATGATGTTGGCAAGGTAACAGGGGCTCAGGTGAGGATACACTGCCAGAAGAGGCCTTGAGTGTGGAAATCCCTTACATATTCTTTCCTCAACATGTAACCTGACGTGAGGCTGGCACTGGAAACTAGGGGCTTTGAAAATAGATGAAACTACAAAAAGCAGGCAGGTATCTGGAGACAAAGGCACACAGCAACGTCAGAGTGCCTTTTTCAAATAGCAAAGGACACCATAAATCCTAACCTTAAACATGATGATTCTAAAGAGTAAATCATAGAATCATAGGATAGTTTGGGTTGGAAGCGACCTTTAAAGGTCATCTAGTCCAACCCCCTTGCAAAGAGCAGGGACATCTTCAACTAGACCAGGTTGCTCAGAGCCCCATCCAGCGTGACCTGGAACGTTCCAGGGATGGGGCATCTACCACCTCTCTGGGCAACCTGTGCCAGAGTTTCACCATCCTCATTGGGAAAAATTTCTTCCTTATATCTAGTCTAAATCTACCTGTTATAGTTTAAAACCATTACCCTTTGTCCTAGCGCTACAGGGCCTGCTGAAAAGTCTGTTCCCACCTTTCTTATAGGCACCTTTTAAGTACTGGAAGGATGCAAGAAGGCCTCCCTGGAGCCTTCTCCAGGCTGAACAACCCTCTCAGACTGTCCTTGCAGGAGAGGTGTTCCATCCCTCTGATCATTTCTGTGGCCTCCTCTGGACCCACTCCAACAGGTCCATGTCTTTCCTGTGCTGAGGGCTCCAGAGCTGGACACAGGACGGCAGGCGGGGTCTCCCCAGAGTGGAGTAGAGGGGCAGAATCACCTCCCTTGGTCTGATGGGCACACTTCTTTTGATGCAGCCCAGGATACAG
>NW_010516178.1:0-1334 GCF_000687285.1 Phaethon lepturus
GTGCCACGTGCTGCCTCCGAGGCACGGCCGCTCCGCCGCCGGGCCCTGCCACAGGGGTGCGGAGCACCCGCCGGTACCGGTGCCTTCCTCACGTAACGCGAGCATGCTCGGCGTGCCATGGCAGCTCACAGACTCCTTGCTTATGGTCTCGCTTCACCTCTGTTAGTAGCAGTTAGTTTTAACATGGTAATACATTTACCAAGGGGGTGCTCGGCTTGGATGGAGGATCTAGCGGTCGGTGAAGACGTGTTTCTATTTACTGGTTTAATAACTAAGCTGGCCAAAAGGATCAAGCAGTTTTCCCTAGGCTGTTCAGTAAACCGGGGCTGCACTCCTGATTAACACCCAAAGTGTTTCCTTCTACCACCTTTAGCCCTGAATAGTAAAGCTGCCTTTCCAGAACAGAAAACCAAAGAAGCTAAGAAACCAGTTACAAGCTGCTTCACATTTCAGTGAGAGAACAAAGTGTGGAGAGCATAAAAGCGCAGAATTTTAATAGTTAAATCTTGGAAGAACAAAGGGTGAGAGTTGTTAAAAACAAGCAAAAAGATAAATTCATACATGTTACCTATCTTAGGGAGGGACATCTAAGACTTTGACAAGATTAGAGTTGAAAAAGCTACATTGATCCACATTTATCCTCAATGGCTGCTGGGAGATGAGGGTTCGGCTTCCTGTTTCATCTGCAGAATTCTTTTATGAAAAGCCAATTAAAATTTCTTTTGGTAGAAGCAGTCTGTGTCTTTGTAAAATCTCTGTCCCTTGCTCCTCTATTTCTCAGATCCTCCTCTGTAAAGTGAAGATAATGAATGTTTCCTTTTCTCTTACCCTTTCTCTGAAATGGCGTTTCAAGTTCCCAGGAACCACATCCATACATGAGAAAGCCCCGTTCTCAGCAATGCCTATAAACACCACTAGGGAGTTAAGTGTACAAGAGGTTCCATAACTATACTTTAATAAATCAGAGGTTAACAAGAAAGTCCATAAATTTCTATCCATAAACTCAAACGTTCTTTCAATATTACTGCAGTCATAAATAAAACACCCTCTGGCATTGAAGTTCCCATCATTTAAACCTTCTCTCTTGATCTTTGCAGTGTGTTTGTTAAACTAAAAACTGTTCATAAAGGAATCACAGGCTCCAACTATCAATTCAATACTTTTCCCAGTAAACACAACATCAAAAAGCCAAACCGTTTTTAAACACACAAGACTATAAAGCTCTCTTTTCATTCATTATCTCTTCCGCACCTGCTCTAAATACTTCTTAGCTTAATTGATGGTCTCCAAACAATCAGTGTTTATATTCACTTTGGAGCTGCTTCAGCCGGCAG
>NW_010516178.1:1365-3516 GCF_000687285.1 Phaethon lepturus
ACTCTTTGTTTTCTTTCTGTGTCCTGGCTGTCACTCAGAGCCACACTGAATGGAAACTGATTGCCATTGCAGGGACTGGCAGGACACTCCTGCACCCACCACAGCCGTTTGTTGCCTGACTCCGGTTCACACCTCACACATTAACCATAATTCTTCACCTACATGTTGTGTTCAAGCACTAATATTTTTATTGCATTCCAGTAAACCAAACGCTTTCATGCGACAGGAACATACAGGGTAGTAAACCTTGGCCGGAGGTCAACCACTCCTGCAGCCAGGTCTCTGGGACTGCTTGTCCCTGGGGTTTCACTCCTCTGAACTCCCCTACAAGATGGACCATGAGGTTGGTCCCACACCTCACAGATCCCGGGGGCAAATAACCCAGGAGCACTGTACATAGTGAGACCTGGACCCAAACTCTGCTTCCCCACTCCTGGCATCATGCAGCCTCTGGGGAGCTGCATCATCTTGTTCTCCACGGCCCAGGCTCCCTGGGTGGGCTACAAGGAACAGAAAACATAACCCCAAGCTTTCCATGTACCCTACACTTCGACCCTGAATCCACAGAGCACTCACCAGGATAAGAAAAATTAATGCTGTGTAGGTGGATGACTCACTTCCCCAAAGAGAAGAAGAAAACGAGAGGGGCCCTGTGCGGTGTTTTGGTAGGGAGAATTTCCATAGGAGTCTGAATGTTCACTTTTCAGTGGGAACCACGTTAAAACAAGGAGAAACAAACAAAGAAAAAAAAAAGGGGTTCTTTTTGACACATATATGACAAAAACGTGGCAATCTCTAAAGAGTGTTAACACTGCAAAACACGAAATATTACCATTACTAATCAGTGTGCATCGTCTGGACTGGGACTTAGGGACTCTTGTTACCCCAGCGGTCACGTTCAGCTGACATCCCACTGGATAAATGCTGCATAGAAAGCTGGGGAGGAGTCGCACCTTGAAAAATTTCAATCAGCCCAGAAAAGGCACCAAGCAGATAGGCTCCAACAGGCCCAGTGCTTGCACCGTTCAGCCTTTGACCCTACATCCACCCAAAGAGAGGACGGGTACACTTCAGCCCCAGAGCTGAGGAGTCAGCACGGGCGCAGGAATGGTCTCTCGGAGCCGGGTGACAGGCGAAGCCGCCTCGTGCCAGCACGGCTGGAGGTCTCCTCTTCCGCTTCTCTGGAGCTTCTAGGGCACCTCAAGGCCAGACCTCACTTCTCCAGCGGAGCTGGGTCAGGTCTTTCAGGCCACATTCTGTATGTGTATCATGCGGTAATTTTACTTCCATATCTGAAAACAGACAACACTTCTCCCTTCAGCAAACCACCCAAGAACTGCAATATTTAAATTTGCAAAGAAAATGCGATTCCCAGGAAAGCCGTGATGCCCAATATTAGGTCATGGGTAAGGTAGCTTTTGTATCACTGCGGAGTTACATTTTCTCAGTTACACGTTCTTCAACAACGCACTTCCTAGCGTTACCGACGGCAGTTCAGCGATACCTAGCTAGCACGCTGCAGTTAGAGGAAGAAACACTTCTCGCTGACCAAGAGTGATGGGTGTGCAGGATTCTTCACAAGAGCTCCCTTAATTATCTATCAAATCTACCCTTCCCCAGTCAGGGCGGGGTAATCAGGTAAATTACAGGTGGTACCAATATAGTGCCATCCCCCATGACAAACTGACAGTTTTTAGAAAGCACGCAGATGAAGGTATGGCTATTGCAAAAAATATGCTTACATAACAAACACTTCCTAATGAATGCAAAAAGAAAACACAAAGCTTCCTTCTTGGAACTGTGTTTTAATATTTCTCTTGCAAACTGAGTGAAAACATGAGGAAGTAGTGATTTCAGCTGTGAGGTTTCTGTATTTCAGATAAACATTCTTGCTGTTAAGGAATTGATACCTGACAAATTCCACCCCTGGATTTATCACATTTCACACAAAAATGCATCTAATTGCAAATTGTTATTTTTGCATTTACAGTACTATCATTGTAGCCCACCATGACTACAGCACCTGTGAAACTCAGTGCCTGGGGGAAAACTACTGTACCACCATCTCCTTTCTATTAATGGAGTAATTCAATACATTTACCTTCCAGAGCACTGTCATTTTCTATAACCAAAGCTACAGGTTTTCTGATT
>NW_010516178.1:3547-21220 GCF_000687285.1 Phaethon lepturus
TCCTACGTTTTGCTTGCTTAATATGGTGGGTAACTCTCAAGAAGAAAACATTTTAAAAAAATAGATACACCAATTTTACTTTTTGCCTGAAATTCCTTTTATCACTTATTATGTTTCTCTTTTTAATATTTAAATTAAAACCAGCATTTTCTATAATTTGGAGGAGTTACTTCAGTAACAAAGCTTGCAATCAAATTTGTCAAGTTGATTAATAATGGATTTTCATGTTGATAGTGTCACATTTTAATTTTTGGTAGTCATCTTCACAGCCTATGGGAACTTAAAGCACCTCCTGTAATGATTATTACACAGAGGTTGGAAAAGACAAGAAAAAAAAAAGCAGAAATTTAATTTGTTTCCTTCATTAAGTAGAATCTGTAAAAAGTCAAATTCTGTATTTCATTGCACATGCACGGCTTCTTTTTATACTCAGTGGAACTGTGGGCCAAGTCACACCCTTATTTAATTATTCTAAGATCTTATTCAAGCATAATTCGAAGCATATTTTTCCTCTACAATTCTATAAACCATAAAAAGAATTGTCAAGTTTGGTTTTCAGGCTTTAAATGATACCATTGACTTGACAGTGCTCGGAAATCTCAAGACAACTAATATTGCAACTCCAAAGAAAACGCTTTCAGAATCTCCTTGTTGTCTTTCTTATGGTCCCACTGCAAAAAGGTTAAGACAAAATAAGCCTACTTAGCAAACTATATTCCTCCTGAATCTGCTTATCTCATTCTCATCCATAAAATCTGTTACATTTAGACCTCTTAAATTGATTGATCTCACTTAAAGAACATAGACATAACCAAGAGCTATCTACTTTTCAAAAATAAGAGATAACAATTAGAAAGGGAAGAAGGAAAAATATGGAAATAAATATATTTAAAATGGCCCACCTGTGAGCCAGTAGGGTCTGAGCCAGCTTTGGTCTTCAAGGAGTCCAAAGTTAGTTGAATAAATAATATACGAGTTTCATTTTCACTTTAAAATAAACCTCTACAGATGTTTTTCCCCTTGTTGGAGATAGTCATCAAAACGCTTATGAATGGAAATGAACACCTTCCAGCACCCGAAGCAGGCATACAAGCAAGCCAGAGGGTTTAAAAGGACGAGGTATAATTGCCTTAAACAGAAGGAGGGTAGATTTAGATTAGATACAGGAAAGAAATTCTTCATTCTGGGGGTGGTGAGTCACTGGAACAGGTCGCCCAGAGAAGCTGTGGATGCCCCATCCCTGGAGTGTTCAAGGCCAGGTTGGATGGGGCTTTGAGCAACCTGATCTAGTGGGAGGTGGCCCTGCCCATGGCAGGCGGGGTTGGAACTAGATGATCTTTAAGGTCCCTTCCAACCCAAACCATTCCATGCTTCTATTAGCTGCTAATACTAAAAGGTTTTTCAGTTGGGCTCTACTTTAGCAGTTGGTTTCCTTCTTTTTCACTGATGCACACAACAAAGCTGCAAATACACATTTGCACACATTTTTTTAAAGAGTGCAGATCAGGGAAGATTTGGATGCATCAAAACAATGATTCTGCCAGAATCTCCTGAGGATCTGTAGCTCAATTCTGCAAAACATGGTTGTTGTGGATTAACCCCAGTGGGCATATAAGCACCACACAGTCACTTGCTCGCTTGCCCCCCTCACCACCCTCAGTGGGATGGTCTGGAAGAATAAAAATGAGAAAACTTGAGGGTCAAGACAAAACAAACAAAAATAAAAAATTGTTTAAGAAGTGAATGATAGGTGGGAAAAGAGGAAAGAAAACAAAATAAGTAGTGCAAAAGCAATCACTCACCACCTCCCCTGGGTAGACCGATGCCCAGCCAGTTCCCGAGGAAAAGATGGCTAATCCCCTAAAGCTCCCTATTTTCCCTTTTATTGCTGAGCATGATGTTATGTGGTATGGAATATTTCTTTGGTTAGTTCAAGTCATCTGCCTGGTTGTGTCCCCACACCCCCAATCTATTCACTGGGGTGGAAGAGTGAGAAACAAAGACCTTGATGCTGTACAAACACTGTTCAGCAAAAGCTAGAATATTATCAGTTCTGTTTTAGTCAAAAGTCTAAAACACAGTGCCATATGAGCTGCTATGAAAATAATTTGCTCTATCCTAGCCAGATCCAGTACAAAGGTATAATTATTGTGATCAAACTCAGGTTATATTTAGAAGGAAAGGAACAAAGAAGAATGTCTCCTAAGGCATAACAAATGCTGGCAGGCAGCTGGGCCGTTATGATTCTAGTTTTTTAGCAGCAGACTGTAGGTTTCTCTGGGAATTCAGGGAGACCAAATCACCTAACCACCTCTGCAAAAGTTCAGCTTGGTGACACCATTCCCCCAAGGTTTGAAAGGCAACCTGAGCTCATGTACCTTTCTAGAGCCATGGTGCACATCACAAGGAACTCAAAGAGGGTAAGCCCTCTGAGACAACCATTCTTAGTTATGAGAAAACTTTATAAAACATATGCCTGCACATTTGGAATGTAATTTTGTGACTTTATAACTTCCATGATCCATTCACGGCACTAGTAGGTAGCACACCTGTAGCACTAGCAGTACCAAAGACTCCAATCTTTTCCCTGCCAACCTCAGGACAAAAAATCTACACGTGTTCACACAACTCACTTGTGGGGCAAGTATAGAATCAAAAATTGGCTTGAATTTAAATGTGACAGGCTTTGTAGCCATAGTTACTTGTATTCAACATTGTTGACACATAGAGGACATTCAGTCAGTCTCTGCTAGCATCTCTAGGATTGCTGTCTAGCAAGGACAATTAAGGAGAGTAAACCAAACTGAGGAACGTATACTTAATAAGAGGAATTAGAGGTGATCCCATCAGGTAAAAGGGACAGAGAATAATGAAGATCCAGAAGTTCTGGGCTTAAAAATACAGGGCAGAAATGTGAAGGAGCAGGGAAATACTACAACTAATAAATCTCTGCAAAGGGATGGAGTAGAGCTTTCCCCAGATGGGCTCACAGGAATTGCTACCAGCAGCAGAATATTTCTGGGGGAGGCTTGAATTGAAGCACTTTGCAGCATACCAAGGAACAAATTTCTGCTGGGAATTACATCATGGATTTGGGAAGTTAGTCTATCACTAAGGAGAAAAAAAAAAAAAAAATCTGTGACACATTCGCCTTTTATAAATCATAAACCATCTATTTCCTAAGATTACAGATATGTTAATCCAGAAGCGTTAAGTGCCCTTACCCATCTTGCTTAGATGGCAAAGAAGTTCTCAGAGTGCTAGAGGAAAGAAAGTTTACCTTTAAATTTGTTACTTTGTTGGCACTCACAATTCCTCTCTCCACAAATATATTCCTAGGCAGCAGTGGGGGAGTCTTAGCAGACTCCTATAAGAGGCAGTGAGCCAACGTGTAGTTATTTTAAAGAATGCATCAGTTGTCTAAAATTTTGCACCCTGGTACAGATCCTGTTTGTCTGAAAAGGATCCAGGCCATGTAAAAATGGTCTGCTGGACAGAGTCCAGAGTTTTACAGACTAAAAGCATATAACTTTACAACATTCCACCTCAAATCTTCCATGAAAATGCTGGTTAGCAAACTGTGATAGGTAAAAGGAGGGGAATAGCTTTTAACACCGTCAAAACATTTTGGGGGCAATCTCAGAACTGTGGGAAGAGCAAAAGGAAAAGGTATCATGTGTAAAATATTTCATACTCGCTCCTTCTGCATCCTTGCAGTGACACTTCACTCACTGCTACACTTACAGGGAGGTATTACTGATGTTTTCAGTTTAAAAGGTACAGGCTCCTTGCCATCTGCTCAAAATTCAGATTAAAAAAAATCACCTAGCTACAAGTATGGTCCGTTAAGCCATTCTACAAAACCCTTCACTGGTTTTCTGATGTATTGAGAATCAAATATGAGGCTCCAGTCCTAAGAATACTTTCTTGCATGTTTAGTTTTACTGCCATGAGCAGACCTACTAACTTACATGGGACTACACTATGTAGTAAAGTTAAGCAAGCGTGTTAAGTGTTTGCAGGTTCAGGGCCTTAGAACCCTGTTCTGGTCCACATGACCTAACATAGCAAATAATATCTTCAATAAATTCAATTCCTTCTACTTCCATTTCCCCTGTTTCCAATGGGAATGATGCTTCAGTGGTTTTTCCAACTATATGCAAATCAGCTACACTTTCATTAACCCTTTTTAATTGTTTAAATATTGAACTTTGTGTGTGAGATGCGTAATTTCTTTGCACCACTTAATTCTGAGACAGAGTGAGTCCTTTGATGCTATAGAACTGGCCCGTAAGATGGATTCATCACAGATAGCTTACGTAGCTGGTACAACCACACTTACTGGAGGCTACAGCACCCCATTACAGTGGGAGTGACGTACTAGTTTTCTCAGTGTGACCATACATGTACACAACTGAAAAACAACAGGTAAAGCCCATCGATTCAAGGATCCTTGTTCTTAACAAACCTTGGTTAGCCAGAGCTCAAGTTCACCAAACGAACGGGCTGTCAGAAGAGAGTGATCAAGTTTCTGGGAAAGGGGAGTCAAAGCCTGAGCAAGAAGCACACCTGCAACAGCGAGGACAAATGCTCAGGGCCCTGGACAAGGAGACAGGCTGACGAAGCTGTGGATGAATCAGGATAGCCATTCTCTTCGAAAGAGAGACCTCACGAGAAGCACTGGTGCCCTGTTATTAACCCCTTCGCGTCTGGGTGGTGCATCATGAGAATGAAGCTGGTAGTTCACATGGTTAAGTGCCCCCACACTAAAAGCCATTTGAACTTGTTCCAGGAACATACAGCATCGTATAAGAAGCTGCCAGTTGCACCGCTCTGACATAAAACAAGGTCCCTTCAACTTCCCTTATAGAGTAATCATTGCAGAAGAAGAACCATTTTCCTTATAGGACCACGTTTGCCGCCTTCATCATGCAATAATTCAGGCAGACTGGGTTTTTTTAAAAGTTACTGGGAAGAAAGGAGGCACAGGAATAAATACTGTGGAGATAAATTAATTTATATGGGCAAAGTTAGAACTAGGCAAAAAAAGTTTTCCTTTCAGAAATGCCTCATTATACACCTAAGTAAATTCATAGTGGTCTGAAGCAGAAAAGAAAACAGAAAGGAAGAGTCACTCATTTCAGTCTTTCATAAAATACTTATGACACTCACCTGAGGTGTGTGCTCTGAGCCTTTCTGAACACAGAAGTAAAATTGTTGTTATACAAAATGGAACACTAGGAGCTATTGGCAGCAACCCAAAGCAGCCAGGATCTGGGTCACTCACCCAAGACATGACAGATTCAGGGTTAAGATCCCATTTTGTCCATAACTTGATATGACTTTGTAAGAGCCTGTATCAGAGAACTGAAGAGAAACCCATCTGCAGTTTTGAAGCTCGCTTCTACATTTCTCCTCCGCATCCCCCATTTTGCTGGCCACTGTTAAGACTGAAAAGCCTTTTTATAGTAGAAGTGTAGTCAAAATTAATAAGTCCGGCAAAAAAGTGTGTTTTGATCAACTCATGCTTTGCATGAAAAACAATTAATGAAAAAATTAATAAATAAAACAACATGAATCAGAAATATCTAAATAACTCATTTTCCTTTGCTACTTAAGTAGAACCAAACTACTTTCGGAATACAACATTGCATGTCATACTCACAGGTATGATCCAAGATTTGTCTGTACCACATGCAGATCTATGCTGTACATCTTACAGGAGCTTCAGCAAATGTGAAACGTGGCTATCTGGACTTCTGAGATGGTCTTTATACGTGAGCTGTGAAGCCAACAGTGGCTTCTAATGCCACCCCAAGAAATAGAGAAAAAAGGTGATAGATCTGCCTCTCTCTCTCTCTCTCTCATAATCCAGACTGGTGATCTAACTGGTGGAACATTGGCTATTTCAGAGTTTGTTACTTCTTGTGCTTTGTACAGAGACTCCATCCTTATGTAAACTGGTACACACTTCTCTAATCTCCAGTGCATACATATTTCCAGATGAAAAACTGCTCAATCAGAAAATTTGTTAATAACAGGGATGGAGGAAGGAGTTCTTAAGCTCTGAACGCTGTAAATTTGGCACATCCTGATGCTTCCGAGACAGCACTTTCTGGCTTGCACGACTGTTAAAATGCAAGTCAGAACTGAGACATGGGAACTCCACTATGTCATCACGTCCACACCACCACCCTTCTCAGATCTGCTTTCTGAAGAGCCTTCAAGCACTTTGTACAGTTCATTTGCCAACAGTTTAGTACACAGTGCTTCACCACTTCCCTTGGAAGACTATTCCACATAAATGTTACTCATAAACCAAAGAGGAATTTCTAATTGGATACAGATCTCTTCCAAAAATTGTCACACACCATATATTAATTTCTGTATGCTGATCAGTGCAGTTTGAGTGCTTCTGCAATACTCGTTCAACATCCTTTGTTATACATACTGGGATGAAACACTGTAAACAATTCCCCTTCTTTGTACCTTTGAAATCTTTTCAGACAGTTTTATTCTTTCCAGCCACCATTTTGAATACGAGGCGATAAACACTGCACTGGAAAAACTACACCATACTGAAAAAGGAAGTCTTGATCCTATTGTTTCAGTTTATTAGCTTGCAACTCAGTTTTAGAACAACATATATGGTGAAAAAAATCTCTTGAAGCAGAAAGAGGGGTTTTGTCTTTTTGTGGGAAGGCAGAAGAATGAACGATCTTATGTTCTGCAAGATGCATGAACAGTGGAGTTCAGCAGAGCAGTATTTGTCACCTGAAGAGTCACAAGGAAAGAGCATTTACAACTGCAATTGTTTATTAGATTGGAACGATACACATCTTATGTTGGGGTGGGGGGGGGAGTAACATGATTTAGAAAAAAATTACAGTCTTAACATTAAATCCCCTGCTATTTAAAGTCTCCTGCACCTGGGATTTCTCCCCTTAAGACTAAAGCCATAAGTTACTTTGGAGAAAGGCCAGCTGTCGGGAATCCTTTGTCCAAAACCAAGTGTGGGCTTCTAACAAGGCATGACATAAGAAATCAAGACCCTTTCTCTTTTTACAGTATCTTAAAAGCCCATCTTTCCCTACAGTTTCACAGAAATTTAGAAGGCAAACTAAATCAGTGCAATTGTGAACAGAGAAGCCCTGCTTTGGACATAAATGTTCGACACAGCCTACAGTGGAAAAAGCACAGGAGTAAGCAACTTCTGCCCGTTTGAGAGCATGAGAAAGCAGTGGCAGGTATTAAAAAGTGAACATAGGAAACAACAGAAAAACTGCCCTCAGCTCTTACATGTATTTGTTACTGTTGATGAGTTTTGATAACACATAGAGAGATTTCATTATGCACCTGCGGCTTTTAAAAATGAGGACAGTTTCACTTTGTATGGACTAATCTATTAATTCACGTGTTCAGAGCCTTGAAGTCTTGTGGTCCCATGAACACAGAACTCTCTGCTCCCAATAGTTCATAAACTATCCATTTCTTCCATAGGAACTGCAGGCAGACTAGTATTACTGCTTTGAAAATGCTGATCATTCAGGTAAAGGAAGCCATAGCTGTTTCTGATGTATCACCAGAAAGAATCCCCCTGAGGGAATTAGACTATATGATTTCATGGGCATGGAAGAAAAAGCCTTGAGAACAGTCTCTTCTGGTTAGGAAAGTGTAACATTGTCACCAGGGGAAGCTTAGACTAGATATTAGGAAAAATGTCTTTACTAAGAGAGTGGTCAAACATTGGAACAGGCTGCCCAGGGAGGTAGCGGAGGCATCATCATTGGAAGTGTTCAAAAAACATGTAGACATGGCACTTTGGGACAGGGTTTAGTGGGCTTGGTGGTGTTGGGTTGATGGTTGGATTTGATCTTAAAGGTCTTATCCAGCCTTAATGGTTCTGTGACCTTCCTAGCACTGCGTTCAACAGATATGACCCAGTTTACCCTATAATAAGAAACAGGCAGTGGTTTGAACACAAGACCTAGGAATCAGCTATAAATGATAAAACTGACTTCTTCAGAGTCTGGACATACCAAACAATTACAGTAAAAGATTGTGACTAATTTGGACAAGCTTCGTTTTTTAAAAATCCAAGGTAAGCACAAATCTGATTCAGTGCTTGTACAGACATCTAGCGCTTACCTGCTGTCTCCACTTATTCCTGATTCAGGAGGCCCAAATCAATACAAGTGCCAGAAGCCTGGGGGGTGCCTAATTTCACATGGAGCTTTTGAGGGTATTGAAAGCCTATTCTGATTTAGTCTTGTTTTTCCATCTGTCTCATCTCCCAGTCGTTTGTAATACCCATGTAGGAAGTCCTTGATCCAGTGCTTTAGGATTTTTTTTTTGGTCAACATTGCCATAACCTAAAACATATGAAGAATTATATTAGGAAGGCCCACAAGCCAGGGTACTTCCTTCCTTTGGGGACAGCTCTCACTAGAAGGCCACAAAGTCAGGATTCTTGCACCATCTTTCTCCCAGTGGCACAGGTGCTGCAGGAGGGAATAAGTTGTTTATATTCACACAGATATGCCACCTCACGGCCACAGCCCTGCCTTTCCGCAGGATGGTGAGCACAGACTAGGGCCTCCTTAGGCAGGCAAAGGCCTCCAGCACAGACCTCGCATTTTGTGGGTGAGCCAGTTGTGTAAAAGGTAGACCAAACCAAAAGCATCTCTAGTTGTGCTTAAAAAACAATGAGCTTTGCTCGGCTCTTGGGAGAATAGTTATTAGCGACTACCCTTGGAAAAAAGTCCCAAGCAGATGAAACTATCCACTGGCACTAAAGAAAGTGTCCCCCAAACTTCAGAGGAGAGCAGCCCATCATTCCCTGTAGAGGGATGTTGCAAGTCTTGTGCTGAGGTACTGATTATGAAAGGCACAGCAGTCAAAACTTAACATCTTTGTTAAGATGTTAAGCAGTTAAGGTCAGCAGTTCAGTGTTTGCCATCTTACGACCTAGACACTAAGTCAACCATCATTTAGGGATTCAGGCTACCCAACCTAACTGATCAAATGCTATGCCCTGTATTCATATTGTAAGCTTAATGGATATAGCACTATGGTGTACAGCATTGATTGACAGTAATCAATTACTCAGCACTGCGACATAAACATGAGAGATGTACTAATTTGTTGCCCATAGCACATCAATAACACATTTTACACAACAGACCAAACACTACACTTTGCTCTCTAAGGAGAGCCTTGTCTGGTAACTCTCCAATCTACCTTCTACTTACATACAGTGCTTGGGAGAACGTTCTCTTCTCCTGCGCGAACACAAGGGAGTTTCTAACTTCCCCACATTTATTTGCAGTAGTTACACTCTTGCTTGCTTTACATCTACAGAGATGGTGCTGTTCTGTTTTTTATGACTACATCACACATTCTACACAGTAAGAGGAAAAGGTATGTATTTTATAGAGCAAATGGTGATGGTTTCACATATTCCCATTTTTGCCATTATTTTATTAAGTTTTGCATTCATTCATGTAATCTCTGTATTTGTTGTTACTAAATGCTCATATTAAAGTGGGAGTCTTGGCAATAACTCTTGAGACTAATAACTTCTACCCAGTTAAAAGTAAAGTACCTATTCAAAGTTCCCAAATTCCAAAGCAATAAGTCTATAGGATTAGAATGAGTGAAGAGGGCTGCAGTGGGCAATCCACTGTCTTGTACACCGTAGACATAATACCAGTCTGAGGCTGAGCCTGTTCTTTCCTACAGATAAGGGCCATCTGTGAGGCACCAGAGAGTCTCACTGCTGGTCTACTAACACCTGGTTAGACTCTGGCAACTGGGCACATAAGGCTGAGATAGAGGCCAGGTGCAGGTCCAGCTTAGGCACTGCTACCATGGGACATGGCCATGAGACATGTTGGGGTCTGAAATTGGGAAACAAGTCTAGATTCTCTGCTAGGGACACAGCCAGAGTCATAGGAAGCAATCACAGAAATATAGGTCTGAGAAGTTCTGTGTGGGGTTGTTTCCCTGCTCACAGGGAGGATCAGCTATACCTAGATCATCCACAACAGGTATTTGAGGGTTTTTTCCCCCCTCCCCCGACTGAGCAAAGACAGATCTGAGAGCTTCTTTGGGTAACTCATTCCAGTGCCTAAACACCATTAGAGCTGTAGAGTTCTTCCCAAAATCTAACGAAAACCACCATTGCTGCAAATTGCCTTTTGTTCCACCCTGAGCATAGGTGAGGAACAATTAATTGCTGTTATATTTATAACCATGTCTGTGTATTACAGCACAGTTTATTCTCTTTTCTAGACAGTAATTCACCGAGCTGAGTTTGTGCAAGTCGCACTTTCCGCAGCAGAACCGGTGAGTTGCCCAGCTGTGGCAGCCACCCACAGCCCTGGCGCGTTCACCTTTTGCTCTCGTACAAAGGCAGCAGTGGGCAGCGAGGAAAGCTCAGCTCCTCCTTGGTCCTCTGGGTGAAGGCAGCTGGACAGAATATTAGTTCTAAGAGTCCTCATACAGGGGACACTAGGAATCCCCAGAGTATCAGGAATCAGTTCCCGCAATCTATGTCATGTTTTCTTGTTACAACTTTTTTGTTTGCTTTCTATTAGTTTTTCTCCAGTTCGTATATTTCTTAAAGTATCAGGTATAAAACCAGATGAAAAATTCAGGCTAGGGGCTTATCACAGTGGTACAGGGCAAAATAATTACCTCACATCCTCTTGTATACAATACCTTCAGTAATGACTCCCAGAATGGCTTTCACATTTCAACATTTTGTCACATTGGTGACTCACATTCATTTTCTAATTTGCTGTAGCCCACAGATACTCCTGCTGACTGAATTATTCCCCATTTTCTATACATAAATTATATTTTCTTCTCTGATTGTAGCAACTCATGCTTCTTTTGGTTACTTTATATCTTTATGAAGATAGAGATATATATATATATATCTATCTCCAGACCAGCTTGCCAGCCAGTCAAACTACTTTCAAATTTAGTTCTAGCTCCCTCAGCCTGGGTGATGTACTGGAAACTTGGCAGATGATGCTGACTCCATCAATTAAATGTTTCAGTGTTGTAAGCCCTTTCTAGAGAGAGCTTTTCATTTTAATTTTTTATTATATTACAGCAATTCTGCATACCCCAAAACTTTAAATTGTCTGTGGGTGACTAAAGGCCTGTTCAGCTGATGGTTTTGCTCGACTGTGATCTTCCATTTTCTCCCCATGTTTTGTTTCTTTAGTTCTCATGTGACATCAACAAAATGTTCAAATTGAACTCGCCACGGGAGAGAAACATAAGAACTAAAACCTTTAAGGCATGTTAGGTTAACCTCCAAAATTAAAATGCAAGCTAACAACTGCAAGTCATTTCACTGAGTTCATTTTCATTAATCTAAACCAAAACAATCCTGTTGTGCCTTCCAGCAATGTGAAAATGCTACACATCAGAACCAAGATATTAGGTCTCCAAAACATCAATGTACCTACAGGGTACTGCCAAAAAGTTGCTGAGATCAATAGCTAAACTTATTTCAAAATCCAGGTAACATTTCCATTCAAGAGAGCACTGTAGGCTATATACAGTGATACCAAAATGTACCTGATTTTTCTTATAAGTGTTTGGTCCATTTCATGCCGTGAATACGGTGAGATTCTAGAATGCAGGATATAGAGAATTCATCATTTTGTTTTCTAACGTCAAGTGCATTTCTGTTCCCATCGTAGTTGTCCGACATATGGATGAATGCCAGTTTCACTGCAATCTTTTCTTCTGTACTGACATTTACATGATTCCCTTCAAACCATTAAAAAAAACCCCACTGAAATATGAAATATTGGTGAGTCCAGACATGAACTTGTCCGTTTTCTCTTCTCTATGCGTCATATACGTCATCCTGAAGAACGTACATTTTACTGACACAATTTAAGCTTTATTAGGTAAACGAATGATACATACTGGTTAAGTCCGGTGATTTACATTATGTAAAAGCAGAACATCTTAAGAAACGCAGGTGCAATAAAAGCAAACAGATGTTTGCAGTCTAACGCTGCTCTAATGGTGGTGGTATGGCAACGTATCAAAGACGGAACGCAACAGAGCCAGAAGTGCCCACTGGAGTGTTCGGCACAGCTGCATGACTTGGAACCCACAACCAGTAGGATATCCCAAACCACCCAGGGGTACGTCGCCATACTTAAGGTAAGAATTCATCGTTAACTGCTAATGCCTAAACTCCTCAGCTAAAATGGGGTGGAATTGCTTGTGAAGGAGACAAAGATATGAAAGGTGTAATAAAACAACTGCTCCTTTTGCAGAATTAGCATGGCAGGAATACAATCTTTGTTTCACATGCAGTGAAATTAAATGTGCCCCCCAGAAATCCACCTCAGGAGGCCTGATCTGAGGTTTTATATGGAATTTTTCCGCTACAAAACAGAAGCATTAGAAACGCAGGGGCACATGCATCACTGGAAGAGCACAGCGGACGGGCCGTGACACTCCCAGTCTGATACCCTGAGCACTCCGCAATCCCGTGCATTACCGGCGAGAGTGCTCCCAGCCTGTCGGAATGACTGGAACTATGCACGAGGTGTCAAAGACGGCATTTCGTTCATACCACTGAATGTGAACGCCACCAAATCCTAAATAAAGCTGGACTTAGTATAATGATATCTAACAAAAACAGCTTTTTTTTTTTATGCTGTCTCCCTAAATCTGACATCCAGAGGACCAATATCAAAACCACCATTGAGTGAAACTACCAGAGGAAAAAAGTGCAACTTAACATCCACCCCTTAAAGGAGTTTCACAAAAACCTCTAAAAGGAAGATGTTGATTTTTTCAAGGGAAATCCTGTGAGTGTTAACTGATTCACCCAAAAGCAAATACCAGTTATTCCAGCCTCTGTGCACACAATCACATGAGAATAGTAACTTCTTACCAAAAAAATTCAGCATTCAGGCACATATGAAATGGAACATGTGTTACAATCCCAGATATAGATACATTGGGAAACATGCATCTGCTTATGTACAGACTCACAGCCTCAAGTATGTTCTTAAATATCTTGCTGAACATAAAATACATTTAACATGAAAAAAATTAAAATATGGAACCACACAAAATTTTCCAAGAAGTGTTTATGCATTCCCTTAATTACTTGCTACACCATCAAAAACTAGATTTAATATTAGTATTTTTAATGAAAGAAAAAACCCACCAAAACAGCAGGGAAATATATTCTAAGCAGCTGGTAAACTCAGATCCTAACACATGTTGCATATTTTCAATACCTTCTCGTATGAGTCTCAAAGTAGTGTGTATTCCAACACTAACTCTGATAAGTGCTTTTGAAATATAACTTGGAATTAACACAGAAACAAATAAATTCAAAGGATAAGCTTTCATAAGTAAGACTATTTGCAAGAAAACACAGGACTGGAGAATTTTGGCGGCTTACTTCTCAGCCCAGTAGTTTTCTGAAATTTTCAGGCTGAATAAACATATAAGAAGGCATGGTAAAACTGCAGTTTCACATCTTCATCACAGACTCTTCATGCTTTACATTTCTCAACCCTTTTTAATTAAAATAGTTGCATTTTTCCCTGCCTTAAACAATTATATTACACATTAGTGAATAAATATACATGTCGTAGACTTCTTTTTCTAATCCAGGGCACAGTTTAATGTCCTCTCATCAGAGAAAATGCCACCTTAAGCCATTCCTCAGCTTTACACTGTCCAGCTTTTTGCCTCCTTCATTTGCATGGCTCTGAAGCACATATGCTCACAGGAGCTGGAATGCAATGCTAGGCTAGAGGCTTCTAGAAGGGAACACAATGTCTCATTTTTAGGTTGTGGTTGCAGACTGCGATCATCATAACTATATTCTCAAACTCAGTGGCGCAGCAGAGCCAAGCAAGGCATTGTGCTATGAGGACGGCAGCTGGACTAGAAAGCACAGCTCAGATTTAGAACGATATTTTTAACCTTAAACTCCAGATATATTTACCCAGGGCTGGAACAAAAAGGACGCCCCAGTTTTAAAAAAATAAATTCAAGAAACGCAGTTTTTGTGGATCACATGATATCTAGATAGCAACATTGGACACATGCACTGGGCAGACAGATTAAGATGCCCTTCCTATAATTCTTCCTCTTTCATCTTCAAAGCAAAATATTTAACCTCATGCAATACAGAGAACGGTACAGAAGCAGTGCCCTTGCCCCGCTCTCTGGACCCCCATCTCCCTCCTGCGTTATTCTTAGAGTTCTTGCTTAGAGCTCCGCAACTGCAGATGGCAATTTTCAATTAGGCATATGCTTCAGGGGAAATAAGGAATTTACCAAGGTCACTTAAGGGCAATGAAATCACACATGCCATATAAAATGCTTACACTAAAAAATGATAGCATAATGGAATGGTAAAACCTTTAACAAAACCCTAAAGGGAGCATGCAACTAGTACAGCATGTTCTTTTATTATTTCAAGCTCTCCAGTTTCACCTTTGAAAGTCTAGCCTTTTTTTTTATTGAATGAGTGAAAAGATACCAGAAAAAAACGTGATGTGTCCAACTGCCTCTTGGCAATGTGTAAGAACACTCAGCTTCAAATTACACACAAATCAGAAAATGAAAGTAAGTATGAGGGGATGGTTGTGAGTCAAGCAAACATAAAAAAAACAAACCTAGTTTGTAGGATGACCAAGTTACTAAATGAAAAACGTTGAAGACATTTACTGTGTTCTTTCCTTTCTAAACAAAAATTTTATGATACTATATGCTAAATACATCAAGCACATTCTGATTTAAAAGTGACAAATGAGCAATGGTTCTCATGAACTAACCCATCAGTAATTCAACAGGAAGTCAAAAGATAGTTTTGGTTCAAGTAATCAAGGCTTTTGTCATACCTTTAAACACTTTGGTGTTTCTCATCTCTGGCATACAAACAAAAATTCCAATTCAATCATGCATTAAATGTCAGACTGTCAAATTCAAGTATTTCTGTTTCACTTCAGTCTTGTCTCAGTTACACAACTAAACCAGGTACCATAGTTGTATGCACAGACTTGCTGTGCTCAGTGCCTTTGCGTGGGCTCAGAACATTCATTTCCAAAATACCCAATCCAACACAATACCATTACTGCACCCTGAACACAGTTCTGTCGTTAGAACTGATATAAAAGAATCTTTGAATGAATGAAGAAGACTTCATCTTTAAACAGGGTCAGAAAGAATATTAGCTCTTTCTCCTTTAATCAGTGAATGAAACACGTCACCTATTAACACAGATGGGAGCCCAGCGCCTAGGGTAGGAGGCTGGCTGGCAGGAGCTCAGGCAAGAGAAGGGTCATTGCATAACCCAGCCACAGCTACTGGATTTCTTGTCATTTGAGATAATACACAAGGTCTACCCTGTACTTTAAATGTATTTGTCTAGTTTGCGATTCTTTTCTCACTGTAAACAAGAATAAAGTTTCCTTGGGATATACCTTCCAGCCATATATCCGGGTCTGAAGAGAATTTGGTTTTTGTGCATCCAGGCCAACGGAAACCCATGCAACACCAGAGACACAGCGCCAAGCAGAGGTAAGACAAAGCAGGGCAGGCACTGGTTTTAGGCAGGTGCCACTGTGATGCTGCAGGCTCTGCAGCCACACCATTACCCATGCTATGGGTGGCAGAGGAGGGTGCAAAGCTGAAAAGGATGAGACCCCTCACCGCCTCTTGTCTCCCTGGAAGGCACAACCGCAAAGCTCAGCTAAGGGCAGGTTGCAGCCAGGACCAGCCCTGCGCTAGCATGGCCACACAGATGGCTGCTCGGATCCTGGGGCAGAGCAAGCTGATGTCAACCCAGAATGTACTGTGCAGGCTGTGAACCAGGTTTCTACCTCACTTTGCACTGGGAAATCAAAAGACCATTAATGATTGCAGCATAGCCAGACACTAAACTGATGTGGGCAATGCAATTTACTGGAGAGACTCAAGAAAAGGTGATTTTAAAGTATGTTTCCCTGGAGTCCTCTGCCTTTTAAATTCTCACTTTGATTACTAACACCCCTGCTAAAAGTCTTTCCTCTGTGCTCCCACCAAATTCAAAATAATAAGTTATCCACAAAACCACCAGGATGAGAAGACCAGTGAAATTTATGGTCCTGGCCCACCAGCCCTACTTTCTTTGCCCTGGTGACTTCCACCAAGACCAAAGATGTTTCATGACAATGAACACATTAGCTTCTGCACTGAAGCAGTGTTTAGAAACTTGCTATCTACTTTGCAGTGTTGATGCTCCTATAAAATTCTCCATTGAAACTGCTATGGCTATTCTGTGTCCTTCCCATTAATACCTCACTAAACATTCAAAGTCAGGAATTTAGAAAAGTCTTACACATAAATGACTCAGAATCTGTATCAACACAAGTGAATTTTAATTCTAACAGTTCCTCATTTTGAATGAATTTTAACCGGGTAATACCATATTACTAATTTCAAAGAGACATTAGTTCATAAAAATTAGAAGTATTTAGAAAGAAAAGGGTTTTAAATTAATATTTTTTAAATAATAAAAAGTAATGTTCATTGTAAGCTTCTAAACCCTTAGACATAGGAATGTATTTTTATCTTCCCACTTTGACTCCTAGGAAAGATGTAGCTACAGCTCCCATAACTAGTGCATTCACATGCATGTACACGCATAAAAATGAATAACCATGAAAATAAGCGAAAAGCAATCATATGTCTTTCAGTTGCTAAGATCAGAAAAGCAAAATCGTTCTGAAAATGAACTCCACCTGTTTCTGACTTCTCTGCACTTAATTTTTTTTCTTAAAAGGTACTCAGAGAAATCAACTGGAAGTATTTTTCCATTCCCACCTTTTATACCATGACTGCATAAAACTTGAATGAACTTCCACAATTAACATCCTGATATTTAACAGTAACGGTCCTGAAGGACTGCACAGCAGTATTCTTCCAACTAGGAAGAAACTGTTTGAAATAAGTTTGCAACTTTATTTTTCATTAAGCCCTGACCAAAATCTTCAAGGAACAATCTGAATCTCCGTGAAGATTTTACCTGAAGGCTGTTGTAAAAGTTATCAGAATATTCAAATACTTCCTAAGAAACACATATCCTTGTTTTGAACTGGTGTAATCCCTGTTGTAGAAGAACAGGTTTTGCTTACATTTCCTAGAACAGTACCTGCAGTTTATTTTTTAACTCACTGAAAAAAAAAACAAAAACAACAAACTTTGTTATTGCAGGAACTCCCCGTATTCCAGCAAATGCATTCCAGCTATTCTGACCAGCTGCATTCATACACATCAACATGAAGTACGCTGAAACCCTGGGAATGCTAGAGGAGCGCACCTTCTACAAAACGTACATTTTAAGGTTAAAAAAAAAAAAAAGGATAAATAAGTCAAGGACGGCTTTTCCCAGTCACGCTAGGATCATAACATCGTGCGTTTGCAGAGCTTCAGCCCGCTAACCGAAGCCTCTCACCCTTATTTCCAGCCCCAGCTCACATCTGTGTTCCATCAGAGATAAGAAAGTTTGAGACTCTCTCCAGTCAAGAGAAGGTGCATCCCAATCGGAAGCACATGGGATGCCCGGTAAGTTAAAGTAACTGCCCGCACGGGCGGCGCGGGACGCGAGCGGCACGCTTTGGCTCC
>NW_010516179.1:0-15625 GCF_000687285.1 Phaethon lepturus
GGGGGATGGAGCTGGGTGGCCGCGGTCCCGGAGGTGACAAAACTCCTGTGCTGCCCAAGCAGGTCCCATAAGGGATGTCACCACCACGAACGCATCCACTGCAGCTGCTCATCACCCGCTCGTTAGCGAGGACAAGTGATGCTCCTTCCTCCAGGTAGCATTTTCTGAGAAGTGACTGGAAGCATCCAGAGCACAACTGCCTCCTGCAGGAGGGTCGATCCTGCAGCCCGGGCGTTGGGAGCCTGGACCAGGCAGGGCAGGGAGAGCAGATGGGTCTGAGCCGCCTCGCGGGGGCAAGGGCTCCGCGGCCACCCCGGGGCACCCTCCCCCGGCCCCAGCTGGGGACTCATGCGGGGGATTTGCTGGAGACCTGCCCAACAGAAAAATGTCACGGGACAAGTTGTGCCTGTTTTCCTAAAGATTAGCTTGGAAACGGCCTGGAGGGAGCGGAGCGAGCGGCTTCCTTCAGCAAGTGCCACCGGCCCTGGGCTCCAGGTACCATGGCCCCTGCCAGGACAGGGTCGGGGTGCCCTGGGAGGGGGGAGAACGCCCCTTTTCTGGGCACCCGTCTGCTCTGTAAACCGAAGGCTGACTTTTCCGTGCTCGGTTGCATTTGATGAGGAGGTCTTGCAACTCGGCCCGTTTTCAGCAGCGCTACTCGGGCGCTTCGTATGCGGCTTTCCGCAAGGTGCGTTATCTTACCCAAACTTTGCTTCGGTTATGGCCCTACGTGAAGGCTGGTTTAAAATGAATCTGTTTTAAATTATCCCAGAAGACCACCATCCGCACTTGCAATGATGAGCTATTTTAAGTATTTAAAGCATCACACAAGACTCTTGGAGGAGCCAGGCTTGGTGTGATGTTTGTTTAGGTACTATTCTGTAGAAAATGCTGAGGAAATTACTGCTAATGATTAATCAGTACCAAAGCCTCTGTCTTAACCTCTTCAGGTGTGTAAGCAGCAAATATTTTAACCCTTGAATAGCACAAGTGCCTGAAGATGTTTGGTTGCAGACTGAGATATAAAATAAATGGGACAGAAGATTAACAGGATAATGGGATGCCAGATTGATGCAGTTTAGCGTTGGTGAAAAGCACCGTCGCTTGTGCCAGTCAGCTCCGCTGTGTGATGGAGCGCTGGGGCGCGAGGGAGAGGTGGGATCGCAGCTCTGGGGCTGTGGCAGTGCTGGGCTTGAAATCCTGTTGCTGTTTTTCTTTACAAACAGGATACGGTGGGTAAATATGGACAGCTTGGGAGCTGGAAAGCCTTCCCATTTCACAAGGGTTTCAAGACTGTGCTTGAGACATTGCTTCTCTGGCCCATGCTTAGCAGTAACGAGCACAGGAGGTCAAACCCATGGCCATTTGTTCTCAACAGCTGACACATGGAGGGGGAAGTTGCACTGTTTCTACTGAAAAGTCCTCCCCATTACAGGAAAAAAAATCCTTGCTTTCTAATGCAGGTTTTGGCAGGTTGGCTGGAAAGGCCGAGGATGGGACAGCTTATCCAGAGCAGGGAGGGATGCTTGAGAAGTTCCTCGGTGTAACCCGCTACAGACCTCAGCATCTCAAGGAGGTTGTGAGGGACTTAGCAGGGGTGATTTATGCTTGAACCAACGGCTCTCCAGCTATGCTTTGGAAAAGGATCCCTGAAAAGTTGCTCTTCCCTTGGTCACGGTGATGCTGGTGTCCTGTGTGTGGTAAGGGTGCAAGGCTGCCCCAGGGAGGGTTTTTAGAGGATGTTACCTTTCCTTTAGAGCTGCTTGCTTGGATGCTACATGGTTAGTAAATATGTGGGACAAACCTTCCTGTGTTTTTCTTTGGTTGTATTTTTTCGGTTATGGGTTTGTCATGGATTAGAGGACTTGCCTTTGCCATGGAGGGGACAAATGGGGCCATGTGCACTTGTTCCTGCAGCTCAGGATTCATGTTGGGATCTGGGTGATAAGACTGAAGTTCCACGGAGAATGCTGCGTTTCCAAAAGGAAAAAAGGATATAAACTGGCCCAATGTGAGCCATGAGCTCAACAGAATGATGGCTCAGCAATTGTGAATTAGGCTAAAACTGCAGTGTCTTGGCTTTTGTGGCTCAGGTTGACATCCCAATATGCTGACAGCGATTGTTCACAACTTTGCTTGTCCCATAGGTATTTTTAAAGCCTAATATATCTTTATAAATTAGGCAGACAACATGTCTTACAAGCTGCTTTGTATGATTTTTTGTGGGGGGAGGTTCTCTGTGAACTCATGCAAGATAGAAGTATTACTTGTAATGAGCCCCAGCGTCATCTGAGAGCATGTGGGAAGCGTGACGCTCTGCTCCGTAAACGCGGGTATGCTGCTGGGTTGCACAGCAAGGCAGAGGCGGTAAAATGAAAACCCAAACCCCGGGCAGCCCTTGCCCTTGGGCAGCGTGGAACCCTGCTGTGGGGCTGAGCCGCATGGATGTCTTAGGGGCCTGGATTACCTGTGGGAAATGTGAATCGGTCTCTGCTGTTGGCTGCGATGGAG
Organism: Phaethon lepturus; assembly: GCF_000687285.1. Taxonomy (NCBI): domain Eukaryota; kingdom Metazoa; phylum Chordata; class Aves; order Phaethontiformes; family Phaethontidae; genus Phaethon; species Phaethon lepturus. The sequence goes on from NW_010516179.1 coordinate 2,512, forward strand.
AATTACTTGGCTCAGGTTTAGCCTATAGGTATTAAAAAGAGCTGGGAACCCTTCAGGAGGGCTGCTGTGGTAGTGTCAGCATGAGGAAGAGCTGATTTTTCTCGTATTTCCCTATCCTGGAGGGGTCCCTGAGGTGCTGGATGTGCACCCTGGTAGGACGCGTGCTCCTTGCTCCGGCCAGCGGAGCTCAGCCTGTTGGGGTTTCCCCATCGCTGTAGATAGGTGTGGAATGGCACCCCAAAAGCAAGCAAAGCTTTGGGTTTTAGCCCTGTTCCTCTTGTCTCTTCTGTGAGAAACTACATGCACTTGGAGAGGTAGCCCAAGTTAAACATAATCAGAAATTTGTGTTAAAACTGTCCTTTTAGACACTTTTAGATGCTGTTGGTGTAGCAGGGACTCTGCTTAGCAGACGCACAAACGCTCTGGAGCCGGCCCATCAGCAGGACGGTGAAGTTTCCCTGCTGAAACCATTTCGCTGACCACGAGCTTTGAGTAACTGCACACCTTTTCCCCATGTTGGCGTTGCCCCGTGAGCCTGTGGCAGGTTCAGGCTCGTGCTGCGTCTGGCGTGGAGAAATGCCGCAGGTTTATAAGGGCCCGGGGCGGCAGCCCGGGCAGAGCTCACCGCCGTGGGGTGCGGGCAGGGACCGGCAGCGATGGAGGAGCGGGCTGAGGACGCCGGTGCCTCGTGCCGCGTGCGATGGTTTCTCATCCGAAGGAGTTTGGAAGTTGATGTGTAGGCGTTGCGCGGGTGAACGGGCGCGACTCGCAGGTGTTGGTGCAGCCGTGACGCTGGCCGCTGGCTCTGGCTGTAGCTGGGCTTGGGGCAAAGGGGCTCCAGCTGCCGCACCACAGCCGGCGTGTCTGTGCCGTAGCGGAGCTAAACGGTAATAGTGCTGCTGGTTTGCACCGTGGGGTGGGATTTACAATGTCTGTGTGCAAACATGGCTGGAGTCCAGCAGAGTGCTGGGAAGATGTTCTTTGTTTTTTGTCTGGGTTGAGAAGTTCTGTGCAGAGATGATTTTGGAGACGCAAATCTAGCTTTTCTTATATGTTTTTTTTTCCCATGTGCCCTGATGAAGAGTGTGAAGGTAAGTGCACCACTGTATCATGTTGTCTAATCAGCACACCCAGGTGTTGGAAAGCTTTTGTGAAACCCTGAGGAAAACTGCAGCTGTGCAAGCTGTGGTGGAAAGGGGACAGCCACTGTCCTGGGGCCGTGGGCCAGCCTGGGACGAAGCTGATGGTGTTTGAGACCCAGGCTGGAGGCTCAGCCAGAGCTGAACCCCAGGCGGTGGCTGGGGGATTTTGCAAGGAAGCGGTGACGATGTCCCACTCGTGGCTGGAGTGATGGGCAGCAGCCTTAGGGTTGGGTCATGCCCACGGCACTGCCAGGAAACCCCGTGAGCTTAGACATAGCCAAGCGCCCAGCACTGGTCCGTGCTGCTAAACCTCTGCCAAAATGGTACTGTCTGAAAACTCCTTTGATAATCCTAATTTTAGTGGTCTCCCAAAAGCCTTATCAATGGATTTGAGCTTTGCATCACTGAAACATTCCTTCTGAAATGTTTTTTCTTGGACCAAAGTCATTCCTGGAGTAACCTCACTGAGGCTAGTGGACTTGACAGGAAAAATCTGGGCTATTTAAGGCTGCAAATCTCTGCAGTTCTTAGGAACTTGCTCATGCATACAAGTAGCTCAGATATAACCAACAGTGAAAACACCCTGTTTCTCCTGCAAGCTGTTTACATAACATTTCAGCAGTGTTTAAACCAAGATTTATTTGTACAGAAAGGCTGCAATGTCAAAAAGCAAAGCAATGTTACCTTTTGACAGAAGGCATGGAAGAAGGCAGCCACCTCCGCTTGCACCAGGTCTGGGACCGAAAGCCCAGCAGCATCCCCTCCCCATGCTCGCAGCAGCACCCCGCGATGCACTCGGCTTTCTGAGAGGGTTTGTGATTCCTCGTGGGAAATAAAGATGCTGGGGTGGAGGTTGGCGTTTGTGGTCGTATGAATGTGAACAACTGAGCTGCAGCTCGATGTGAAAGATGTCTCTTCCCGGGTGATAATCCAGAAATGCTAACCAGGGGCTGTGGGAAGAGAGCTCCACAGTGGAATTATTTATTAGAGATACAGGTTTCTGAGCGTTTTCCTATCTTCAGCTTGAAGCCATCGTGAGCATTAAGCAGCAGCCTGAACACTGGAAACAGCTAGAATAAATCTGGGAAGTTATTGCCCTGTTTCGGTTGTGGTCAGCATTCAAAAAACCCTTTAGAAATGAGCTTGAGGAAAGTATTCCCTCTGGAGAAGCTCTGATAAAGACCCAAAGTGGCTGGAGATAAAGCTCCTGCATGAGCAGGACCCTCCCCACGTTGATGGCCGCAGCATGCTGCGCTGGAGGATTATGAGATGATGGAAGCGGCGTTTGGGACGCCTGTGATGTGGGCTGCTCTGACAAAGCGGGATAAGCTCCCCCAGGTTCTGGGTCCTGAACACATCCTCCTGCTGAGCAGCCTCAGCTGGCAGCTTCAAAGGCTGCACAGTCCAAAACGAAAACCTCAAAGGATTCAGCCGCGAGAAAAACGTATGTACCCAAGAGGCCACGTGCTGTGCATATGCCTGATAAACCACTCCCAAATTTGTTCCTATCAAGCGTTAAAAAAAAATGCATCTCATGGTTCTGCCTTCTCTCTTCCTGTCATAAAGCCAAAAGTCCAATTTCCAAGCCACATCTTTGCGCACAAGTTGTAATAACGTATTTAAGACAGTTTTGGAGTCGATTTAAGCAGGTGCTGTCCCCTGGTGTGCGTGGTTGGATCGAAACCAGGGACCGAGGCTCTGCTGAAATCTCTGCCTGGAGGAGGGTTGGGTGGGGAAAGGGGATGGGCATCGATTTCACTGGTTGTCCTGTGAGCCCTGGGGTGTTAGCTGGGGTGGGCTGGGACTGCCTGAAAACTAGACTTCGGGGAATCAGAAGGCAAAGCACGACTGTCCGATGCCTCCAAACATTGGCTTGAATTTCTCGTGGGGGGATAAGAGCTGAGGCTGTGAGGCTGGAGGATGTGCAGAGGAGCCGCTGGGCAGACTTATTCTGTGGAAAAAGTGAGTTTCTACCCTTGTCTGTGCTGTGAGAGCCAGCATGGGGAGCAACCAAGAAGTAGGTCTAGAAAAACCAATGCTCACAGTAGCACTATGTTGAGTATATGTCTAAAACGCTGCTTCATGACTTTGGCGAAGCTCTGGTGACTCTTTCAATGACTCGTGTTTGCGACCAGAAGCTTTCAAGATAAGAGGAACCTGTTTTGCAACTTGCCATTAGCCCACAGTTGTTAGCTTTGCAGATGGTTTAAATTCCTGTTTATAAAACAGGGCGAGATGGAAACCCCGATTGTAGCCGTGCCGCAGACCCTGGGAGCCGGTGGGATTCCGCTGGCTGTCAGCACACCAGCTTTAGAAATGGGGAGCTGCTCAGACTAGTGTTTCAAAACGGTGACGCGCTGGGGAAAAAGCTTCATTTCACGAAAGCTGGTGCTTTTTCCCTTTGGGAGAGGAATGTTCCTGGGCTTTGGTTTTACCTGCGGAATCAGAAGCTTTGCTTGGGCTCTGCGGGTCAGGATGAGAAACCTGACTGAGGAAGATAACGGCAGCTTAAGACTTGAGCTGAAGGGTAATGCCTGTCAGATGCTTTTGGCTGCTTTTGCAAAAACCACTCACTGCAGGTTTGTTTCCAGTAGCCTGGTGCCAGAGATTGAATTGAGAGTTTAAAACGTACCTAGCATGACCAAAACTGTCCTGTGAGAGCCGGACCTTTCTGTCCAAGGTGTGGCTGTACCAGCACTGGGGTTTAAATGTGGGAGCATGATACCCACAGCTGCTCTGTCTGGAGGTGGAAGCGTGTGGGATCTGGGTGAGGTTTCTCCTGCTTCAGGGAAGAACAAGACACTTCAAAGGGCTCGTGGCAATGAGGAAGGGTGCATCAACAGAGCCGGGAAAGATGACAAACCCCAAAGCATAAAAAAGGGGCAAAAAAATGAAAATGCAGACTCAGGAAAGCAAAGGGAGAAGCCAAAGCCGAGGAAAGGCTAATACAAATGTCTGGTAAATGGGAAGAAATGAAAGTGTAGTAAAGACCTAAATCCCCAAACAAAAAGGAAGAAGCCAAAAATGTTGTCGTGGATGCAAAACAGAAGAGGAGGACTTCGATTAACTTGTGCAGGAAGCTGGATTAATTGCTCTCCCAGGGAGAACCTTTGTATGCTAATAATTATTTCTCCTCTGCGCTAGTACAAAATGCCAAGTGACACTCGAGGCCCGTGCTGGCTGCAGGCAGAGGCACGACCATGGGTTTGGAGCTCTGCCTCCTTGTCTTGCCAGCTTCCCCCTTCCCTTGGTGGGTACGCTGATGTGACCCACAGCAGAGCTCGTCCCTCGGCTTAGGGACAGGCACTGCGCTTATGCAGAATTTGAGGTTTGTGTCTTTGTCCCCGTCTAAAGGAACTGCAGGACCAGCGTGCTGGGGCTGGAGGGGCCGGATCCCAACTCCGATCAAAGGGAGCCTGGGGAGAAAATGCCCACAAGAAACAACAGAAGGGCATAGCAATAGAGCATCCCTGCTTGCCTTTATCTGGAAGGGTAGCTCAGGTTTTGTAGTGTAACAACAGAGGGAACAAAAAGTCACATCCAGCTGCTGCTAACCGTTGGGAGCTTGTGGAGAACACCCAGAGGAGCAAGGAGCATGTGTGGGGTGGATGTGGCCACTAATTTGTTCCACATGTAAAGCTGAAAAAATGCGTTGAGGAAATAGTGTTGTTGTGCTTACTCGAGAGCTGTGGATGCAAGTGGAGTGTAGGGGGGCAAGGGTTTTCCTTCAGTGCTCAAAACACAAGAAATTTGTCCTGGTTTGGCTGGGGAGTGTTAGGAGAGAACCATACAGGAAGAAGGCTGAGGGCTGGTGTGTCCCAAACGTGCAGGATGGAGCAGCAACATTTGGCTGCTTTGAGAGGTGATGGGGAGACAGGTCTGGCTAATGGGGTCCTGCTTAAAATCTGTTTGTTCTCGGGATCTTCCTGGTAAATACTTCATTGCTTTCCCCTGGCATAATGGCAGGCAAAGCTACTGGATGTGTCCAAAAGCTCTGTCCCATTTCCCCAGAGTGTCTGTGGGGGGACAGGCTTTGGGCTGGTCATGCTGCTGGGGACACGGCGAACCCCATCCCTGTGGTGGTGGGGTGGCTGTGCTGGAGGTGGGTTGACAAGGTGGCATCAAGCTTAACCAACATCATGAGATTCACAGCAGTTTCCCCGCTCTTTGAATATAACCCATTGGAAAAGCATTGGAGCGTCACAAGCTCATTGGAGCAGGTGGTAGCTGTGTCGTCTGAGCCACCTCTACCCATCACTGTGTCCATCTTCACTGCTGTCGCCGTGATGTGACCTCAATTCCTGCAACTCTTCTGCCAGAAGCTGGGAGTGAAGAGGAGTGGGAATGGATGGCAACAGGAATGAGCTGCCCTGTGGAGCCCCCAGGGAGGGAGAGCCCCCGGAATGGGGCAGCAGCTCGTAGCTGACCTCACACGAACTCCCGTGGGGCAGCAATGACCAGATGTGAGAAGCTGTTTACAGTGATATCATGTCCTGCTTGGTTTTAAATATTTGTCAACCGTTAAATGTTTCCGTTGAAGTATGTCATGCAGCTACTGCGCTTCAGCTGCGAGGCCAGTTTGAGTAAGATTTATTGGAGCAGGCTTGTATTGCATCTGTCAAAAAAATGGGGTAGTGCTTCAGAGGGAGCAGCAGAGAGCTTTCTTCAGTGGAAAGGTAAAACATCTGGGTAAGCACAGGGTGTGTCTTTAGCTGAGATTTTTGGGGGGTTTGATTTGGCACCCCGAGGCACGGGAGAGGGTTTGGAGGCAGCCGGAGAGCGTGGGGTGCTCTCAGTGAGCGTCAGGGGCAGTCGTGCAGAGCAGCTTGTTCCAATGACGGCAAAAAGAAGGGGCGGGGGGGTGTGGAATTGTGGCCCTCTCCTCCTACATGCTGAAGTGTCAAATACAGATCCATGTGGGTGAACCCCTGGAGAAACTTTTCTGGCTTCGTAGGGTCTCGCTGCGGGTTGTGGTGGGAGGGCTGTGTGTGTTAGCAGTGCTGTGGGCACATCTGGGGCTGGGAATGGCACATGCTGGCCCACCTGGACCAGTTTGGACCAAGGTCACCTGCTGCTGTTGGGCTGTGAGATGTTTCTTGTCCTATTTCCATAAAGTGCTGGAGCGTCCCTGGTACACCCACTGCATCCCTGGGGCTGTTTCATAGGTGTTATGTCAGAAGAACCATCAGGTCCAGCCTGTTCCGGTGTAGGTTATAGACCTCCCCAGTTACGTAGGGGCTGCACCTTCTGGCTGCAGACCGTAAATCCTTGATGCAGGCTCTAGATGGGAGAAGCTGGCATGTTCCTCTGTCACCTCTTCCAAACGGGGATGAATATTTCAGTGTTGTCTTCATACTCTGAACTCATCCGGCTCTGGAAATGAGACGCTATGCAGCTCTAGTTCTAGTGGTACCTGAACTCAGTCTTTCCTCTTCTGTAACCCTCAGCCACGATGAGATCTTGAGGATCATCGCAGGAGGACTTCCGTAAGGAAGAGCTGCACACCCTGGCTCCCATCCAGAGCACTGGCTTCCCAGTTATCCCTCTTACGTTTCTTGCAGGATTTGTCATACTGAGGCTTCACAGCCCAGTGGGGTGGTGGTGACTGGAGGGCAAGATTGTTTAAAAATTACAACCCAAAAAGCATGTTCTGATCCTTGCCGTGGGTCAAACGCTTGGCCTCAGCATGCCCAGTGCACAGCTCGGCGCAAACGCTGCGGTCAGCCCGTCGGCTGCAAACAAGACATCTGCTTCGAGGGGAGGGTGAGCACCTTCCCCTGTGCTCAAATAGCTGGAGGTACACCAGCATGGGCAAGGTTTGGAAGAAGCTGGTCAGGAAGAATAAGTATCGCAGGTCCTTGCTGCAATCTGGTGGGAAGGAACCTGCAGGTCATCCGCTCCCAAACGAGCGAAGAGGAGGGATTGACTCCAAGAGCCCACTCTTAAAAACATTATTGCCTGATCTTCAAGCAGCTTCTTGTCTTGCACTTTGCCTTGATCTAGGAATAAAATCTCTTTTGTCTGTGTGTCGTCGAGTAACAATAAGTTACCAGTCTTCCTGAACACCAGACGCACTCTTGTTTTGGCCTTTGGCCCTGAGACCTGATATTTGCTTGTATTTACAAGCCCCGTAATTACTGTCCTGAACCTGTTATCAGCATAAATACATACAAGGGAAATTGCAAGGTTATGGTTGAAGCTTGCAGGTTTTTAGACTAACAAATATTTTAGCCTGAAGATATATTCAACTTTATTTTCCTTTTAAGTGGCTCTGGGTAAGATGAGAAGTTGCCTGTCAAAATTGATGGGGTCAGTAAAATTCAACCGTGTTCTACTGTAATTAGCATTTGAAAAGAATTTGCTTAGGAATTAGCTGTTGGCAGTGAAAAGCACCTCCTTGTATGGAAACAAGCAAGTCCGACAGGGTCGATACTGTCCTGTGCAGAGCAGTGTAGGAAGGGAAATCCATCTATTAACACTTGTCTTTCTGACAGTTACTTGAAGATTCGTCGTGGGACGCTGACTAGATCAACCACAAGTGTCATCTCTGCGTCATTTAGAAATGCTATAATCATTCCAGCAAGCAGTGAATGGAAAAGACATTTCTACAGTGATGGGGTGGAGGGGAGGGAGAGAAAGTTCAAAAATGTTTAAAGAACGCAATAGTCTGGAAATTGAATTAGTGCTACATGTCCTGATGGAATAAACTGGTGGTTCTGCTGGGAAAATCTCTCTAGCAGTACCAAAGCGGTGTTTGGTCTCCAGCTTCTCTGCTGCTGGTAAAAGCAGGAGCAATTTGGATTGAAATGTCATCTAGAAATACCTGTTGTGGGCCAGTTCCCTGTTATGGCAGATGGCAGGTCTGAGGGACTCATTCCTAGCATGAGTTTGGGTAGGTCTGGGCTTGCGGTGGCAAGCAGTGGGCTGGCACCTGTGCCAGGCTGTAGAATGACTCGACATGAGACATCAGAGAATCCCTGGGCCATGCGCAGTCCTGGCTCGTGGCCGTTGCAGGCAAAGCCTTCCATGGGGGTTGTACCCTGTTGGGAGGGTGAGGGTCTGACGAAGGGCAGCTCTGCTCTCGTGTGCCATGGGAGTGTATCGGAATAACTTGCAATTGGGAAAGTCAGGGGCTGCCTTGAGGAAAAAAGGTTCCTGGTTCATGTTCCTGTGGTCCCCAACTCATAAAGCAGGGATGACATGTTACGCTTTCTATAGCACCCCGAGGTGAAAGGTATCTGAGTGTATTGCCTACTGTGGTCGTGAAATAAAGAAGTCACCAACCTTGTTGCTTTGGCCAGGTTATTTTTCACTGCAAAGACTAGCAAAATTTCAGTTTTTCTGAGTGGCAGGAAAATAGCCCTTTGTCATTATCACTTAGTGACAACTACTTAGACTTCAGATTTCAAAGCATTGAGAAAAAAAAAATTCTGTTTCACTGACATCACAGGGAAAATGAGGTTTCAGTTTATCAAAGGTTTGGCAGTTTGGCTCAATCTGCCAAATCCTTTCCTAATAAATAACTCGACAGGCTTTTTCAGGGAACAATAGTGTTACTTAATAGCGCTCTGTAATTAAGGCTGAAGTTGTACTGATAGACACCCAAAGGCTTTTTCGGTCTGCATGGATTAGAGCTGCAGGACTGGAGCTGGTTTCAGAAGGCACTGGGCTTAGGAAGCGAAGATGATGTCCGATAGCTTAAGTGCTGTCTCTAAAATGTTAAATGAAGTTGTGCCTCTGAGCTATTTTTCTTCTTTTTGTGATGTAGCTCTGAATAAGATAGTGTGTGCTTGCTCTTTGGGGGACTAGGAGATTTTTTTTTTAAATATGGTCTAAAAAGCAAACTTAAGTGAGCACTACAAAACGTAGAGTCAAGCACTGCTAGATGTAGTGAATCGGCAGCACTTCTGGTAATTCAGCTTACTAATGTGACAGCACAGTTGTTAATGCTGGGGCCAGATGCTGATATCAAAGAGCATCTGTTTCAGGTGCTACTTGATAACTGGTGGAGAGATGGTCTTATGTCCTTCTAAACATCCCCACAAAAGTACCAGTGTAATAAAGAAACCTGTTTGGAGTCTTCTCCCTTTTAGTAGTGAGTTATGGGCTTTTTCCCCACCCAACTTCCTTTTTTTGCCTTTGAAAATAGTGATGTGTCCTCTGGATGCTTGAGCCCTGCGGATTCCTGGGGCTCAGCTCTCTGTAGGCCTCGGCGCGTCGGTAGAGTGCAATGGGCACACTGCCCAACCTCTTTGCTTGCGTGGCTTTGAGCCCCGGCGGGAGCTGGTCCCCTTGTTTAGAGGAGTCGGAGGGTTGGGAGTCTGGTTGGGAGTCTGAGTCCAGGAGGAGGTGGAGTGGATTACGCTGATTTGTAATCCCTGCGATGAGCAAGAGCACTCTCTACAGCTACTTGTGGAGCCTTCCTGAGATGCACACGTGAACGGCTGAGGAAAGAGGATAACATGCTCTTAAATGAGGCTTCGGGGCTGGGGTCGCTCATGGATCTTGGCCAGGCAGCAGGAAAATACACCATGCAGGACACACCAGAGCTGTTGCACCTTTTCCGGGCAGCTGGTGCAGCCTCTGCTTGTGCGAAGCAGCATTTGGGCGCTTCTCGGCGCGACCATGTGTCGGCCTGAATAAGGAAAATGCTTTGCGGATTTGTTCCTTGACCAAGACTCTGTGGGGCCAGAAAAAAGTCTAAAATAACTGCAGGGATCGCCTCATTCCTGTGTCACCCCCCACGTTGTTGGTGCTTTACAGACACAATGTTGTTCGTGGTGGGAGCTTGTGTTCAGGCGGGTGCTGCGGCTCCTCTGCCGGCTTTGGCCGTGGGCAGCGGCGATGCACTTTCTTTTTAACCAAAATGCCAAAATTCTCCTTCCCTTAGGGCGTGGCTCAAGTGAGGTCACTGCTGGTGGCAAATGGCTGCATTTTCCCCTTTTCCAGGTCTCCACCAGCACAGCTCCTCTTCTCAGGGGAAAAGCAGAAAGCAGAGCCTGATCCCAGCGCCAACCCCACTGGAGAGCTAAACAAAGCAAAGAACATCTGTGCATTTCATCTTAAAACCTCCTTCCTTTTCATGATATGCCCGTGCCCCTGTGAACCCTCAGCTTTAATGCCACAGAAACGCAAACATGCAGAGGTTATGGAGCACAGCTGGCTTGCATGCCTGGCCACTGCCTTCCCAAGAGCTTCCCTACGTTGATCGAGATGGCCGAGTCCTCCTCTAGGGTTTGGGAATATGGTCCCGCATGGCAAAGGAGCTCTTGTTCCTAGGTGCTAATGCCTCCAAACTGCTGCAAACCCTCAGAAATGTGTGTCTGCTGCTGAGCTGGAGGAGTTGACTTGTTGGCAGATAGAGCTGGTGGATACTAGCTTGTGTCTTCACCAACAGAGACATCTGGGCAAGGCATGCAGAAACCGATCAAACAAAATGCCTTTGTTGGTTGGTGTTTTGCTTTGTCACCTCATGCCCTTCCCTTTCTGGTGGCACTCATGGTGTGTGGACACCAAGCCTCTTGCAAGGGAGTCTTCCAGGCCCTGTAGGACCAAATAAACCTAATTAATTCGTTCTGTTTTAGCTGATCAGGCAACCTTATCTTATGGGACTTGTCTGCTAGAGCCACCTAGTTTGAACATGTACTGGGTGAGTGTGAGCAGAGTGTGGTGGGGATCAGCTGGCCCAAACCAACCTCTGGGAAAGGGGATTAGGCTGTGCAGAGGCTGCTTGAATGCTGCTCCTGCTTGCTGGTGCTATGCAGCTGCTCTGCAGTGCTTCTAGTCACTGTTGACACAGTGCTTGGGTTCAACTCCACTTGGTTGAGACCATCTTTTAAGTTATATTACAGCATTTTCTTGGGTAAACATGCTTTCTCTTCTGTATCACCAGGTCAGAGCTATTTGGGCTTTCTGATGTTATCTCTTCTGAGTTAGTTTACCTTTGTTATTGCCTCAGGAATGTTGCTGGGGGTAGCAGAGCAGATTTCTAAATTGGGTTGCTGTCCTGCAAGGCTGATGTTGGCAAAGGCCACCTTGGTTTTCTACAGCACTCCTCTGGATCTGCCACTTCTGCTGTAGAACGGCAAGAAGCCTTCATATCCAACATGAGACTTTGTTGGATTTGGCTTTGGGTCGCACTGATGAAGCATGCAGATGATCTGGATGAAAAGGAGATGAGAAAAGGCTGGGGAGAGGAGAGTCCTTCAGGATGGCAGATCAGGGACCAGCCAGGGCTAGGCATGCACATAGAGGTGTGCACAATAGACATCCATTTGGAAACGTAATCCTTTAATTTCCCCTCATCAAGTGGGTCAAAATAATAATAAAAATAAAAGGCTTTCTCATGGTGATGTGAGCTGTAATTCAGGGCAACCTTTTTCATTTAGCATTCTCTTCTGCATAAAGTTACTGTCTCTTGTTCCAGAAGAAGCCGCATTTGAGAGCGGTAATGAGCTGCCCTGGCAGGACTACAAAGGGCTTCGGAGGAGCAGGTACGCGGAGAATGAGGTAAGTGTTGTCGTTTGGGTGAAATAGGTGTGGAAAGTGCACTCTGCACACGTTAGTCTTCAAAGCCAGCAATAATTACTGCATTTGAGACTGTATCTGCAGTCAGGGCTGCGATTCAGGTCAGGCAGGAATACTTTGAGTAGCACTTTTGTTCTCCCAGACATCCAAGCTCCCCATCAGTGCGCTCCATCGCAAGCGAGGAACGCAACTGGAAGTATTGTGGCTTTGAGTTGGCGATCGTTTTCTGCGTAGCCCTGTCTTTGATGCATTCATTCAGGGTGCTCCGTGAGTCCATGAATATGACTAGACTATAATTGCTTTTAATCGCAAAACCATGAAAAGAGAAAATGAGAAATGGGGTGTGAGGCAGCAAGACAGATCTTGCACGGCGCTGGCAGCTGAGAGGTCTGTCTGTGCGGTGGCTCCTGGCAAGTCTCGGGTCTCCAGGAGTGCTGCTCTTGGTCTCATCTCTCTTCCTTCTGCCTCTGTAGTCGCTGCAGAGGCTTGGAGTTGAACTGATGTTGTGGGGTAGGTGTCTCTGAAATGATGTGTGCTTTTTTTTCCATAAGCATGTGCAAAATACAGTGTCACTTGGTGCGTGGAGCCAAAAAACAGCTCTCAAATGGGGATTCATGATAGATCTCAATGAAGGATATCAGTATGTGCACGCTTTATAGATGAGAAATGGGTGAAGCAACTTGTCCTGTGTCACTAGCAAGCTAGTGACAAAGTTAAGTAAAATGTTTTGTTGCACTGAGTTGGAGCTACCCAGCTCCATCACCCCCACACGCTGCTCTTTTGTAACTAAATCGTGACTTTCCTACTCAATCCTATCCAAGTGGTTCCCCTCGGTGCCTTCACCAAGGACGCCGAGGCGGGCGGTCATGGTAAACATCTAGAGAGCAGAGCTTTGGAGGTGATGGGGCTGGGGGCGTTCAGTAAGGGAAGTTCTTCTCCAGGCTTGGAGATGCTCGCGGCTGTCATTGTCCCCCTGTGCTTTCGGAACAGGACGCAGCCATCTCCCTGGAGCATGTGTCCCCTCTCCCACAAAATGGTTGTTTGCCCCTGGGCTCAGACATTAGCATCGCCGCCGCCACCCTTGTCCCGGCTGAGCCGTGGCCAGAGGCTGATTGCTCAGAGACAGCCCCAGAGCCGCAGCCGGGCCGTCGCCAATCTGGAGAATGTCCCTTTTTGTAAATTGTGGGGTCACTTTCCCTGCTGGGAACAGCTTTAAACAGTGGAGGCCCCGGAGCACACAAAGGCAGAGTCAGAGGCTCCATCAGCCGCCGTCGCCAGTTTTATCTTGGAGCATAATAGCGATGAAGGGAAACGGTCTAATCTCCCCACGAAGGCGCTTCAGTCAACTTTTCTCCCTAAAGAGCTCTTGTGGCCTGGAACAATAAACGCCATGGATGCGCTGCCAGCCTGGGGTTGCTAATTGTGTTCAAACCCGTGGGCATTTC